>NC_053443.1:36887460-37187460 GCF_007990345.1 Gossypium hirsutum
TGACACACAATTAAATTTATGATGAAGGACCAAGTAGGTCTTTTGGAATGTTAGTAATTTTGGAAGTGATTATATCTCCGATTTAATATCACAAGAGTAAGTATTGTCATTGAAGCCAAAGCCTATCCGTTTATCAAATATTTATAAAGGTGTTATAATTAAGGATTATCATTTGTGTTAGATCCAAGATGGATTTAATAAATTAGAAAGTGGGCATTGAAGGAGTTTCCAAATCGGATTTGGTTAGACCAAGTATGGGTTTAACTTATATTAAATAAATGAATGTGGTTCATTTTTAACTAAATTAGTTCAATTTATTAATAATGGAAACACCGTTGAGTTCTTCATAATGCGAAATAATATTATTACACTATTTTCAAAGAGGGATGCTAAACTCGTAAAAAGGGTGATCTCAAGTAAGTACTACCGAACTGATATTTGTGATCGATAACTATGTTGATGTGATTCAATGTATTGGAAAATATGATTGCATTCCAATACCATGATGTGGAATGTGCATTATATGATAGCATAAATAAATCATTCAGATATTGAAATGAATATAATAACGCATGTTAAGCATGCCCATTGTACTGATTACAAATCTTATCGCATGTTACGCGCCCACTGAAAATATTGTTCATATGCCATATCACATGCATGGGTTGGATGATTATGAAGGAGAAGACTTTGGAAATTACTACAACATTGAGTTCTAGCCACAACGTTATGAGTGGCTGACCACCTCCAGACATACCAACTCCAGAGTAGAAATCCTACACAAAATATATAATAGGCGTATCTGTAATAGCCCGTTTTAGTGAAATCAGAACACTGGTTTCGAGACCACAAATCCAAAGTCAAAAAATTTATTTTATTATTATTTTATTTCCTAAAATATGATAGTAATACCGTATAAAAGTTTATTAAGAAATTTTACCGTTTACATGTTCAATTGATAAAAAGGACTAAATCGCGTAAAGTGCAAAAGTTATGTTCTAATAGCTAAAGTATTAGATAGCTATAGAACATTAAAGTGAAAGTCCTTGCATGGTAATTAGAGCATTAGAGTTGATAGTGGATTTTAATGGTTTGGCATTATTGAAATTTGGATGAAATTTTTAAGGTTAATTTTGGAAGTTAGTAATTAATGTTATAATTAATTAAAGAAAGACAAACCATTATCTTCCCATTATCATCATCAACTGAATTTGAAGAAGAAAATATAGCCATGGAAGCTTGAGGTTCGGCTAAGCTATTTACCTTTATTAGATATGTATTTTAATCCGTTTTTAAAGATTTTTATGTTTCCGAATCGTTGTAACTTAATCTAGCTAGCCTGAGGACTAATTTGTGAAACTGTTTGTAACACCCCGTACCCGAGACCGTTGCCGGAGTCAGACACGAGGGGTTCACAGACTAAATTCGCTTACTATCGCAGTCCATTACAGGGATCGACTACACCGACCTTTGCGCATTAGTACAGTTTATTAGTCAAAGTCTCCCATGTTACAGGGATCGACTACACCGACCTTTGCGCATTACGACTTAGATATGTCCCTGCACAGGGCTTCAATACTGATGCCGTTTGTTTCTATAGAAACTAGACTCAGAGAGGAATCCAGACATATATGGTATAACTCCTAATTATCTCTGGTTAATTTATAATGAATTTCCAAAGTCGGAACAGGGAATCCAGAAACCGTTCTGGCCCTGTCTCACGAGAACCTGGATATCTCTTAACATACTGTCCATATGATCATTTCGTTACTTTCCTTTGAAAATAGATTCATCAAGTTTCGTTTACATAATTTATTCACTATTAATTCCAATCCTACTATTTTTAGTGATTTTCCAAATCTACATCACTGCTGCTGCCAGCATCTGCCTTTAAGGTAGACTTTACCTATTTCATAGTTCCATGATTCAACTAGCCCTTTTTGCATAAATAGCACAAATCATGATAGCGATTAACCATTCCATACCAAATGATTATAACATATGCTCGAACATATATAAGCCATTTTCGCATGGCTATATACATTAACCAAAATATTCTTCCGCCACTAGTCTATTTTATACATCATAAGACAATCCGAAACATAGCAGTACCAAACATGGATAGTGATAGTGTGACTAGTTGCTGACGATCCCGAGCCTGTAGCTTCGCAATGAGATCTATAAAACAGAGGAAACAGAGTAAACGGAGTAAGCATTGCAATGCTTAGTAAGTTTTAAGCAGTGGCAATAGATAACAAACAAATTATAACCTAGTTGTTCGTATTTTATTTCACTCTTCCTTCGGGCATACCCTCCCTTTTCCGAATACGCACATCTCATCATATACAAAAGGCAGATAAACTTTCACCTAAAAGTGAGCTCATGTGACATAGATATATCGTATGATTCACATCACCCCTCACACTGATCCGATGTCACATAATCATAAGAATAGTCTCATAGATTGCTCTCGTATGCATCACATAACTACCTTATGATTTAGTGCAAATCAAGCTCACATATAAACTTGGAGTACATACCTGTTTAACCTTTCGCATTGAATATATTTATAAGCAATTCTTATTACGAAATCTTACCCGGACATAATCTCCACACGAAGTTATCGGGTCTTACCCGGACAAAATCCCCACACGTAGTCATCGGGTCCTTAGAACTCGGATATAGTACGAGCACGAAGCTTAGGGAAATTAATCAGTGATAATATTCTCGCATAAAGCCTGCGGGGTTTTAACCCGGATATAGTACTGACACAAATGCCCTTCGGGACTTATCACATTTATGCACTTTCACATCCATCACATTGGCCACTCGGCCCTGTCACATATATACACTTTCACATTCATCACATCGGCCATTAAGCCTTATCACGCATATACACTTTCACATTCATCACATCGGCCATTAAGCCTTATCACATATATATACACTTTCACATTCATCACATCGGCTATTAGGCCTTATCACACATATACACTTTCACATTCATCACATCGGCCATTAAGCCTTATCACATATATATACACTTTCACATTCATCACATCGGCTATTAGGCCTTATCACACATATACACTTTCACATTCATCACATCGGCCATTAAGCCCTATTCACATATATACACTTTCACATTCATCACATCGGCCATTAGGCCTTATCACATATATATACACTTTCACATTCATCACATCGGCCATTAGCCTTATCACAATTTAAAATTCACATATGGGTTTAATCAATAGCTTATAAGCAACTAAAACAAGTTTATCAAGGTTTACAACACAATCTCAAATTCAGCACAAGTTGTTTTTCCTGAGCAATAGTCACTAAATTATTTATAACTGGAGCTACAAAACTCCAAATCACTTTCCGTAAATTTTTCCTGAATATAGACTCGTATGTCTTCCATCCATAAAATTTCCAGAATTTTAGGCTTGGCCAATCAATACCAGATTTTTCTTAAAGTTTCCCCTGTTTCACTGCTTGACTAATCTGACAACTCTTCACTACGAATCAAATTTCTCATTATCAGAAATTCCTTTGCTTGCACGGTTTCTTTTATAAGAAACTAGACTCATTAAGCTTTAATTTCATGTCTCATTCAGCCTCTAATTCAAATCCATGAATTTATGGTGATTTTCTAAATTCATGTTACTGCTGCTGTCCTGAGCAGGTTTATCACAATTTTACTCTTCTGACATATCCTTTCAGCACTTCATAATATCATATCCATTTGGCAACATATCATATCAATAACTTACCTATACTTCATAATAACCATTAGGCTATATGCATAAAGATTTACAATAGAGTTATGATTCTTTAATATGTGCTTAACATATCATACTCAATCACATTATAGGCTTTAATACTTAAAACTTACCTCGGATATTTTGAATAGTTATGGATAGACTACTCCATTGCTTTCTCTTTTCCCCTATCTGATTTCGACACTTTCTGCTCTTGAGCTTGATTTAAAACAAATAGATTTATTCAATTACTTATCAATTAAGCAATTTAATTTAATACATATATATCATATATTTAAGGTACAAATGACCTTACTAACTAGCTATTTAAACATCATACATATGCCCTACTCATACAAAAATCGAATATATTACTAGGCTACACTCAACAATTACATTTATCCCCATATAATAGATTAAAACTATCAAGGGACATTTTACTAACTTATTACCTTGCATATTTGAATTTAATAAACTAATTTACTAAATTAATGAATAATAAATTTTAACTTAACAATTTCATAACCACACATGATTATCATATCTACCAATTTGGCCGAATACTTATAAGATTAGCATTTTGCAAGTTTTCAAATCACTTCCAGAGCCAAATATCATTATAAATTAAGATATACTTTCACACATCTATACAAGTTTACAAAACCACATTTAACTTCATATATCATCATCACTTATTTAGTAGAATATGCAAGATCAAACATATCTTTACAAATATATATTTATTTATATATACATATGTGGTCGAAATTACAAGTTCAATTGGAACACTCCATAAATATTTACCTATATAACCGGATATACCAAATTCATTATATCATTACATAGGTACATATCTATAAGACCGAATATATAAGGCTCAATATATCATCACATATGGCCGAATATTACTAAACTCAAGCCACCATATTTTACCCCTTAAGTCACACCCAAAAATCACATTCGGCGCTTCTCTTCCAAAATTTTTCCAAGTCTTCAAATTCACTTACAAGCTCATTTATATAACATATGAAACATTTAACAATTATTTTATCAATAAAATAGCATGACCGATTACCTATTTCTCTCCCTAAATCCAAATTCGGCATATTGAACAACCCAAATGCTAACCTATCCAAGTTCGGCATATTCAACAACCCAAATGCTAACCTCAACGTTTAAGTTAAAATAACAAGTAACTTAACACATCCAACATAATTTCCAAGCTAATGACATCAAAGCTTCAACTAAAATTTCAAGCTTCTTAGCCAAATTTCAAACTTCCAAATAGCCTAAATTTAATCCATGGAATAGGTAGAATTCAAACAAATCATCCAAATTATGCATACATTTCTAAAGGTGGCATTAAACATACCTTCTTCTAGCAATCACCATAGCCGAAACTCAAACAAAAAATTTTATTCTTTTTCCTTTCAAGTTTCGACAATGGAGGAACAAGATGAATTACTTTGGTTTCTCCTCCCACTAACCAATTTCCCCCATGGCCAAATGCTCAAGACACCATGAAACTAAAAATTTTGTCATGGGCTATGTAATGAACTTAATACCTAACTCAAAATATGCTAAAAAAATCCATAAGCTAACATGAATTTCTCACCTTATTCATGACTTAGAATTGCCGAATGGTTGCTCCTCTCTCCCTCTTAGAATCGGCCAAGAAGAAACAAGAATAAAGACTTGTTTCTTTCACCCCTTTCCTTCTTTTCTTTACTTTATTTCTAACCTTTTATTTTATTCCATCCTCCATACTAATATGGCACCTAGTTAATTAAAGTTAATATAAAATTCACACTTGACTATACAATTTGTAGCATGGCCGGCCACTACCTATAGTTTGGCTAATTTGACATGCAAGGACAAGAACTTTCCCACATATACTAATAGGCCACTTTAGCACTTGCCTAGCATATCTCTAAATTGTCTCACATAAGTCCCTACTAATAATTTTCACATACACTGACCAAATTGAAGTATGAAACTATCACACAAGCATTTACTCACATCATAAACACAGAATATAACCTTTAATTATTTATAAGACTCGGTTTCGTGGTCCCGAAACCACTTTCCGACTAGGGTCACTTTAGGGATGTCACACTGTTAAACTATTAGGGTTTTACCATTAAAGAATATACATGATTTTTGAATTTTGATGATAGAAAATGAATGGTTGTTGTTAGATAAACAAATTTTGTTAAGGGATTTTTGATGAAATTGTCAATTAGGGGTTAAATTGAAAAATGTGATAAATTCGTGGTATAATTTGTAAATTTATGAAATATGTGGGCTTCTATAAGCTTGTATAATAATCGGTTAAGCTTAGGTAGGGGTAACATTGCATGAATTTCATTTTTCGAGCCTAGGGACTAAATTGTAAAGAAATTAAAAGTTTAGGGGCAAAATGGTAATTTTTCCAAAAATATATTTTGGATTAAATTGAATGAATTATATGTGAAATTGAGTTAAATTTATCTGTATAGATCCAGTTAGACCTCGTATGGAGTTAGATCAGGGCAAAGAGAAAGCCTAGGATTAATCGCCTCCGTATCTACGTATACTCGTTGAGGTAAGTTCATGTAATTAAATTATGTTTATATTTTTTTAATTGAAATATATAAATGTTATGATTTATCATATATAATTACCGAGTGCTTATCAAATGACGTACGATGATTAGTGACCCCCGTTTGAACCTTAGGCATCCATAGGATACAAATGACATGTCATTAGGGTTACTGATTTATAGCTCATGAGAGCATACTGATTTATAGCACATGAGAGCATACCGATTTATAGCTCGTGAGAGCATACTAATCTTTAGTTCAATTAAGCATACCCATTCACAGCTCGAATGAGCATACACGTACATGAATTGGCAGATTACAGTTATATGAGCTATCACACTATGTGTGAGCTATCCTGGGTATCCACCGGTATTCTAAACGATTCAACGAGAAATTTTCTTATACGAAATGATATGAGTTCGATATGAACTATTATAGGTATACACATGAAATACATGGAAATGATGTTACATGATATATAGATATATGTGAAATGGATGATACATGTATATGGAACGTGATTAATTGTTGAGATCATCCATGATTATTGGTTCATATATGCATTTACATGGCTAATATGGTTGGTGTATATGTGCTTAGGGATAGGTTTTGTTACTTACCTATTACTTGATCAAATTGTAACATCCCAAATAGGGCCTAAACGGAATAGTGGTTGCAAAACCATGAATCTGAGATAGAAAAGTTTATTTTGATTAATTTTTTATGATTTACCGATTGATTAGACGCATGTGTTAGAATACCGATAAGAATTTCAGCGATTGCATGTATGAATTGCATATTAGGGTTTAATTGCAAAAGAGGGGTAAATATGAGTTTTAAATGATAAAGGATTTAATTGAAATGCATAATTGAAGTAGAGGTCCTTAAATGGTAATTAGACCATTAGATTTTCATGGACAAAAATGGACATGAGATAAGTGAAATAGGATATTTTTAAGTTAGGGGCATATTAGTCATTTGGTAATTAAATGAATTAAAAAGGAAAATAAAGCCAAAAATATGTTCATATTTCATCCACCATAGCCAAAACTTACAAGTTCTCCATAGCCAGGGTTTTGGCCACTTTCAAGCTTGATTGTAAGTACATCCAAGCCCCGTTTTTAATGTTTTTTTACGTTTTTGGAGTCCTCATAGCTCGATTTAGCTTATTCTACCATTAATTCATGTTAGGGTTCATATTTGGAAAAATGCCCATAGTTGAAATATTTTTATTTTGATGTTTTATGGTAATATATGAAGCTTGAAATTATGTTAAACAACTTCTGCTAAGCAATTTTAAGTGAAAACGAGTAAAACGACATAATCGGTAAAAATACCTAATGTTCATAAGTAAATGTTAGAGTGGGAATTTGGTGTTGCCATAGAAGGGAAAGATGTTCAGCAAGTCATAAAACATAAGAATAAGGGATGAAGTTTAATTTCTGAGCTTTGGGAAAAAAGTGTATATAACACCCCAAACCCGGTCTAAACGTTATGACCGAATCTGGCGATGTCACATTGTAACACCCCTTACCCGTATTCGATGCCGGAATAGGGTACGAGGCATTACTAGAAGACATACATTTGCATACGTATTAAACCGAGTTATAAAATTTCATCCGAATTAAAACTTTCAAATTTTTAACGTGCTTTTGTGACAGCCCAAAGTTGACCCTAGTCGGGAAGTGGTTTCGGGACCGCTAAACCGAGTCACCGAAATGTTGAATGTGATATTTATTGTCTAGAATATGTAATTATGAATGTGTGAAAATTTCAAGCTTCGATTTAGTCGATTGCATGTGAATTTAGTCAATAGGACTTATGTGAGAAAATTTTAAAATGTGATAGGTCAATGTGTGAGGACCTATTAGTGCATGTGGACAAAGGGGGGACTTGCATGTCAAATTTCCCCCCCCTAATGAGTAGTGGCCGGCCATGACAAGGAATGATGGGCAAAACATGTCATGAAACATGTTTTGTTAATGGAAGAATAAAATAAGGAGTATGGGTAATAAAGAAATGGAAACAAAAGAAAAAAAATGTGTGGTTGCCCCCCATTGCCGTGAGCTAAAGAGAAGAAAGGAGAAAAATTTGTGTTCATCCTTTCTCACCTTCATTTAGCCTAAATTAGAAAGAAAAACAAAGAAAAAAATTTCTCATCCTTTGGTTCATCCTTGGCCAAAAATTTTAAGGAGGAAAGAAGAAGAAAGGTGAAGAGATTCGGCCATGCATGTAGCTAGGCTAAGGTATGTTTGATGATGTTCCATGAGATGCATGCATGTTTTAGTTGTTAGCTTGAGTTCTACCTAGCCCATGGTCTAAATCTTGCTATGTGATGGAAATGGCACTTGACCATGGATGCATCATTCTTGGTTGATGTTTGATGTTGTGGTGATGAGGCATGAGGATGAGTTAAGATTCGGCCTAGGTGGAGGTTGTGTTAATGCCATTGCATGCAAAATATGAAGCTTGTTAATGATGCATGTGATGATGGCTTGATGATTCTTGAACCTCCTTTTTAGCATTTTTGTGTGAGCACATATGTGCATTGGTTGCTAAATGGAGAAGAATCGGCTAGCAAGATGTGTGCTAAGGCCGAATGTAACTTTGCATGTTAATGAGCAATGCATGTGTTAAATAGATGAAAAGGGGGAGGATGCTTTACTAGTGTGTATATGTGTGTATTAAGTGTTGAAATTGACCCCAAAAATAGACATGCATATTCGGCCAAGGGGAAAGAAATTAGCTAATATGTTGTGTTGATGCATGATTTTTGCATGTATGAGACTTTAATGTCTAATGTATAAATATGGGCTAAGTGCCTTGTGTTCATCTTTTTGATGCCTAAATGATGAAATCAATTTATTTGTTTAATTAAGCTCAAGAGCAAAGGGGAAATAAATCCGATAAAGGGAAGGAAAAAGTGGTTGAATAGCTAGCGGAATCGTTCGACAACACCCGAGGTAAGTTCTTGAGTAAGAGAGCTTAAATTACGATGTGATTAAATCATGCTCTATGTGAGGCTATTGAGCCGAATGTGCAAGGACGATATGTGCCTTGTGTTTGAGTTTCGCAAATGAAAATGAAATATGAATGTGCCATGAATTATTGTTAGATGTGCATGATTAATTGAATGCTGTCCGGGCTAAGTCCCGAAGGCTTTGTGCTAAGTGAATATATCCGGACTAAGATCCGAAGGCATTTGTGCGAGATACAAATTCCGGGTTAAGCCCCGAAGGCCTTTGTGCGAGATACTAAATCCGGGTTAAGTCCCGAAGGCATTCGTGCGAGTTGTTAAATCCGGGTTATGTCCCGAAGGCATTGTGTGAGTTACTAAAACCGGGCTATGTCCCGAAGGCATTTGAACGAGGAGCTATATCCGGTTAAATCCCGAAGGTACGTGATTTGGTAATGAATGAGCTTGCTGTAAAATTCCAGCGAATACTCGAAAAACATCCCAATATGGGGATATGTTACGTATGTGTTGAATTTAATCGAGCCCTTACAAATAAATGTTCGCTCAGTTGATAAACGAGCTACCGGCCTTCGGCTAAGTTAGTCTATTGTGTATGTACATAAGGGTTGTTAATGTTGTGAAGCAAGTTTGATATCGGTAAATTGCGTATTATGAAATATTCCATTTAGCCAAATGTGTGTTATTCTTTGTTTATGCTGGAATTCCTTGCTCAAACTTACTAAGCATAAATTGCTTACTCGTTACACTGCTCCTCTGTTTTATAGATTTTTGGTTCTCCAGCTATCGGACTCGGGATCTTGAAGTCGAAGTCGCCCACACTATCAAAGGCTCTTTTGGGTACTATTTTGGTTGAATCTTGATATGGCATGTATAGGACTACCCATTGTTGTTTTTCGAGTACTTTATGAAATGTATAAGTGTACAGCCATGCGAAAATGGCTTGTAGAAGTGGAGTATGGCATTAGACCATTCGTGTTTATGAATGTATAGATGGTTTCATGATGTAACTATAGTTGGATTGGAAGTGTTGAGCAAATGATCAGCCACTAGAATGGCTAAGTATGATCATATGTGGGCTTATGTATGACAAGGCCCTAGTTGGTCCATGAAACCCCAAATTAGGTAAGGTTTACTTTGAAAACAGAAGCTGATAGCAGCAGTGGTGTGGATTGGAAAAATCACAAGAATTCGTAGGAGTGGAATTAAATAGTGAATAAATTATGTAATCGAACCTTGATGAATCTGCTTTCATATGGAAGTAACGAAACAATCATAGGAACAGTACAGTAAGAGATATTCGGGTTCTTGTGGAACAGGGCCAGAACAGTTTCTGGATTCCCTGTTCCGACTTTGGAAATTCACTATAAATTGACCAGAGATAATTAGGGGTCATACCATATATGTATGGATTCCTATCTGAGTCTAGTTTCCATAGAAACAAACGGCATCAGTATTGAAGCTCTGTGAAGAGAGATATCCAAGTCGTAATGGGAAAAGGTTAGTGTAGTCGACCCCTGTATCAGGGGAGACTTTGACTAATAAACTGTACTAATTGGCCCGACCAAAAATTCTAGAAAAAAATACATAGGTGGGGACATGAGTCTAGTTTCAGGGAAAAATCACCAAACTGATTTTCGAGTTGTGAAACTCAAGATATGATTTTTGAAGCGACTAGTACTCAGACTGGGCAGTGTCTGGAAGGAAATTTTTCAAAGTTTGTTAACATCTCGTGTCCGACTCCGGTGTCGGTCTTGGGTTCGGGGTGTTACATTTTATTGGTATCAGAGCTACGGTTTAGTCGATTCTAGGACTACCGTAATGTTTTGGGTCTAGCTATACATGCCATTTTATGTGATTACTTGATAGTGTGGTGATTTCTGACAATTGTAAATGTGTTTATTTATAGTAATGGATCCCGATCGTGACCGAGAGGTAGCTGATGATCTTGAGAGTGTAGCGCCTGCTCCCGCACAAGGGACAGTGCCGGCAGACTCTCAACCTAATGCTAGTAATCCGAATGATGAAGCTAGACAAGCATTCTATAGCGTGATGAATGATTGGTTTAACCAATACATTCGAACTAATATGGCTGTTCCACAACCTCCATTCCCGACAAATACTACCCCCGCACCTACAATACCACCGGTAACGGACCAAATAAGGTCAAATAAGCCCCCAGTTGACAGAATCCGAAAACATGGGGCTACTGAATTTAAGGCTATGGATAGCGATGATGCCGAGCAAGCTGAATTTTGGCTGGACAACACTATCCGGGTACTCGATGAGCTATCTTGTACACCCGATGAATGCCTAAAGTGTGCTATCTCCTTGCTACGTGATTCTGCCTACTATTGGTGGAGTACTCTGACTTCTATTGTGCCCCGAGAGCAAGTAACTTGGGAGTTTTTCCAAACTGAGTTTCGGAAAAAGTATATCAGTCAGAGATTTGTTGATCAAAAACGGAAGGAATTTCTTGAGCTTAAGCAAGGCTCCATGTCGGTTACTGATTACGACCGAAAATTTGTTAGACTTAGCAAATACGCTCGGGAATGTGTTTCGTCCGAAGCTATTATGTGTAAATGCTTCGAGGATGGGCTGAATGAAGATATAAAAATATTCGTTGGCGTTCTTGAAATACGAGAGTTCGTGGTACTTGTTGAACGAGCTTGTAAAGCCGAAGAGCTTAGAAAAGAAAAGCAAAGAGTTGATGAGGGAACTGGAGAGTTTCATAAAAGATCCTCGGGAAGGTCTCTTCAACAGACATCGAAGAGATTTCGAGATGATGCGGGCCAGTTTAGAGGCACTTCGGGCCTTTTTGGACGAGATCGTGATCGACCCCCTGTGGGTACACGAGGCACTTCGGTCGCCAGTGTTGGGAATGAACGTCGAGACAGGACGAAATGCCGATATTGCGGTAAATGGCATTCGGGGAGTTGTAGATTTCCTGACCGCTCCTGTTACAAATGCGGATCAGTTGACCACTTCATTAAAGATTGCCCGAGGTTGTCGGGACAGAATGCAAATTAGAGTGGGAAACCGGGTGCTACCACTGCTCGAGGTAGACCATCTGGAAATACGGGCAATGCTAGTGGTGGTCAGAGAGGATCTAGAGATGATATAACCAGATCCGAAGCCCGTGCGCCTGCTAGAGCTTATGCTATACGTGCCCGCGAGGATGCTTCTTCGCCTGATGTTATTACCGGCACATTCACTCTCTTTGATACTAATGTAATTTCTTTGATTGACCCCGGTTCTACTCATTCTTACATATGTGAAACCTTAGCATCCAGTAAGACTTTACCTATTGAGTCTACTGAGTTCGTAATTCGGGTGTCAAATCCCTTGGGTCGTTACGTGCTTGTCGACAAAGTGTGTAAGAAATGTCCCCTGGAAATTCGAGGTTCCTGTTTTCCGGCGGACTTGATGCTTTTGCCGTTTGATGAATTTGATGTTATCCTTGGTTTGGATTGGTTGACCGCGCATGATGCGATTGTGAATTGCAAGAGCAAGACTATTGATTTGAGGTGCGCAAATAACGAAGTAGTCCGAATTGAGTCTGCGGACTTGGAGGGGATGCCAGCTGTAATATCAGCAATGTTGGCACAAAAATATGTAAGAAAAGGGTGCGAAGCATACCTTGCGTATGTACTTGGTGACAAAGAATTAGAAAAGAAACCCGAATCTGTGCCGGTGGTTTGTGAATACCCGGATGTTTTTCCGGAAGAATTACCGGGTTTACCACCTGTTCGGGAGGTAGAGTTTGGTATTGAGCTTGTACCTGGGACTACGCCGATTTCGATAGCTCCGTATCGTATGGCACCAACCGAGTTAAAGGAGTTGAAAGCTCAGTTGCAAGAACTGACGGATAGAGGTTTCGCTCGACCAAGTTTCTCACCTTGGGGTGCACCAGTATTGTTCGTGAAAAAGAAGGACGGAACCATGAGGTTGTGCATTGACTATCGTCAGCTGAATAAAGTGACGATAAAGAACAAATATCCGTTGCCGTGCATCGATGATTTGTTCGACCAACTGAAGGGAGCCTCAGTGTTCTCAAAAATAGATTTGAGATCGGGCTATTATCAGTTGCGAATCCGAGATTCAGATATTCCCAAAACTGCCTTCAGAACGAGATATGGTCAGTACGAATTCTTAGTGATGCCGTTTGGGCTCACTAATGCCCCTGCAGTATTTATGGATTTGATGAATCGGATCTTCAGACCGTATTTGGATCGGTTCGTAGTGGTGTTCATTGATGACATTTTGGTCTATTCAAGAGACGAGACCGAACATGCTGAGCATCTGAGGCTAGTGCTGCAAATTTTGCGGGATAAGCAGTTATATGCTAAGTTCAGTAAGTGTGAGTTCTGGTTAAGAGAGGTTAGCTTCTTGGGTCATGTGGTATCCGCGTCGGGTATTAGAGTTGACCCGAACAAAATTTCAGCCATACTTGACTGGAAACCTCCGAGAAATGTTACTGAAGTTCGGAGCTTTTTGGGGCTCGCCGGTTATTACCGACGATTTGTGAAAGGTTTCTCGATGATAGCCACACCAATGACGAAGCTACTTCAAAAGGATGTTAAGTTCGAGTGGACGGAGAAATGTCAGAAAAGTTTCGACCAACTGAAAACTCATTTGACCGAAGCTCCAGTTTTGGTGCAACCCGAATCAGGTAAAGAGTTTGTCATTTATAGTGACGCATCCCTACTTGGGTTGGGTTGCGTATTGATGCAAGAAGGTCGAGTCGTGGCCTATGCGTCGAGACAATTGAAGCCACACGAGAGGAATTATCCGACCCATGATCTCGAACTAGCTGCCATCGTGTTTGCTTTAAAAATATGGCAACATTATCTGTTTGGTGAGAAGTGCCATGTATTTTTCGGATCACAAAAGTCTCAAATATTTGATGACTCAATGAGACTTGAATCTGCGACAAAGACGTTGGCTTGAGTTGTTGAAAGATTACGAGCTTGTCATTGATTACCACCCGGGAAAGGCTAACGTGGTTGCGGACGCCTTAAGCCGGAAGTCATTGTTTGCTTTACGAACGATGAATGTGCATTTGTCTGTTCTACCAGACAGTGTGTTAGTAGCTGAATTAAAAGCTAAACCATTATTGACTCACCAAATTCGTGAAGCTCAGAAAGTCAATGATGAATTGGTTGCATAACGGGCTAAGTGTTTTCCGAACGAGGAATCGGAGTTTCAAATTGATGATGATGATTGTTTGAGGTTCAGAAATCGTTTGTGTGTTCCAAGGAATTCGGAACTCATTTCGATGATTCTGAACGAAGCCCATTGTAGCCGAATGTCAATTCACCCGGGGAGTACGAAAATGTACAACGATTTGAAACGTCAATTTTGGTGGCATGGTATGAAACGGGACATCTCCGACTTTGTTTCGAGATGTTTGATATGTCAACAAGTGAAAGCGGAACATCAAGTGCCTTCAGGATTACTCCAGCCGATCATGATACCCGAGTGGAAATGGGATCGAGTCACAATGGACTTTGTGTCCGGACTGCCCTTGTCAGCAAGTAAGAAGGATGCGATATGGGTTGTTGTTGATAGACTGACTAAGTCGGCTCATTTCATCCCCGTACGTACGGATTTTTCATTGGATAAACTAGCTGAATTGTACATTTATCAAATTGTGAGATTACACGGGGTACCTGTTTCTATCGTGTCGGATAGAGATCCGAGATTCACCTCACGATTTTGGAAGAAATTGCAAGAAGCTCTGGGTACCAAGCTGCATTTTAGCACTGCTTTTCACCCCCAAACCGATGGTCAATCCGAGCGGATAATTCAGATACTTGAGGATATGTTGAGATGTTGCATCCTCGAGTTCAGTAGTTCATGGGAACGGTATTTACCTTTGATTGAATTCGCTTACAACAATAGTTTTCAATCAAGTATTAAGATGGCACCTTACGAGGCTTTGTACGGTCGTAAATGCCGTACACCATTGTTTTGGACCGAGCTCAGTGAAAGTAAAATTTTCGGAGTTGATTTGATTAAAGATGCTGAACGGAAAGTAAAGGTAATCCGTGAAAGTCTGAAGGTAGCCACAGATCGTCAGAAGTCGTACGCGGATTTGAAACGAAAAGACATCGAGTATCAGGTGGGAGACAAAGTGTTCCTTAAGGTTTCACCTTGGAAAAAGATACTCAGGTTTGGCCGTAAGGGCAAGTTGAGCCCGAGATTCATTGGGCCGTACGAAATCTCCGAACGAGTTGGTCCGGTTGCGTATAGATTGATTTTTGCCCCCGGAGCTTGAAAAGATTCATGACGTCTTTCATGTTTCGATGCTTCGACGCTATCGAACTGATCGATCGCACATAATTAGCCCATCAGAGGTTGAAATTCAAGTCGACATGAGCTATGAAGAAGAACCGATGCGTATCCTAGCTCGTGAAGTGAAGGAGTTGCGAAACAAAAGAGTTCCGCTAGTAAAGGTGTTATGGCTCAAACACGGGATTGAGGAAGCTACTTGGGAGACCGAGAGCTCGATGAAAGAACGATACCCAAACCTATTTACCGGTAAGATTTTCGGGGACGAAAATTTCTTAAGTGGGGGAGAGTTGTGACAGCCCAAAGTTGACCCTAGTCGGGAAGTGGTTTCGGGACCGCTAAACCGAGTCACCGAAATGTTGAATGTGATATTTATTGTCTAGAATATGTAATTATGAATGTGTGAAAATTTCAAGCTTCGATTTAGTCGATTGCATGTGAATTTAGTCAATAGGACTTATGTGAGAAAATTTTAAAATGTGATAGGTCAATTTGTGAGGACCTATTAGTGCATGTGGACAAAGGGGGGACTTGCATGTCAAAT
Source organism: Gossypium hirsutum (assembly GCF_007990345.1). NCBI lineage: Eukaryota > Viridiplantae > Streptophyta > Magnoliopsida > Malvales > Malvaceae > Gossypium > Gossypium hirsutum. The sequence continues at coordinate 36,903,619 of NC_053443.1, forward strand.
TTCCCCCCCTAATGAGTAGTGGCCGGCCATGACAAGGAATGATGGGCAAAACATGTCATGAAACATGTTTTGTTAATGGAAGAATAAAATAAGGAGTATGGGTAATAAAGAAATGGAAACAAAAGAAAAAAAATGTGTGGTTGCCCCCCATTGCCGTGAGCTAAAGAGAAGAAAGGAGAAAAATTTGTGTTCATCCTTTCTCACCTTCATTTAGCCTAAATTAGAAAGAAAAACAAAGAAAAAAATTTCTCATCCTTTGGTTCATCCTTGGCCAAAAATTTTAAGGAGGAAAGAAGAAGAAAGGTGAAGAGATTCGGCCATGCATGTAGCTAGGCTAAGGTATGTTTGATGATGTTCCATGAGATGCATGCATGTTTTAGTTGTTAGCTTGAGTTCTACCTAGCCCATGGTCTAAATCTTGCTATGTGATGGAAATGGCACTTGACCATGGATGCATCATTCTTGGTTGATGTTTGATGTTGTGGTGATGAGGCATGAGGATGAGTTAAGATTCGGCCTAGGTGGAGGTTGTGTTAATGCCATTGCATGCAAAATATGAAGCTTGTTAATGATGCATGTGATGATGGCTTGATGATTCTTGAACCTCCTTTTTAGCATTTTTGTGTGAGCACATATGTGCATTGGTTGCTAAATGGAGAAGAATCGGCTAGCAAGATGTGTGCTAAGGCCGAATGTAACTTTGCATGTTAATGAGCAATGCATGTGTTAAATAGATGAAAAGGGGGAGGATGCTTTACTAGTGTGTATATGTGTGTATTAAGTGTTGAAATTGACCCCAAAAATAGACATGCATATTCGGCCAAGGGGAAAGAAATTAGCTAATATGTTGTGTTGATGCATGATTTTTGCATGTATGAGACTTTAATGTCTAATGTATAAATATGGGCTAAGTGCCTTGTGTTCATCTTTTTGATGCCTAAATGATGAAATCAATTTATTTGTTTAATTAAGCTCAAGAGCAAAGGGGAAATAAATCCGATAAAGGGAAGGAAAAAGTGGTTGAATAGCTAGCGGAATCGTTCGACAACACCCGAGGTAAGTTCTTGAGTAAGAGAGCTTAAATTACAATGTGATTAAATCATGCTCTATGTGAGGCTATTGAGCCGAATGTGCAAGGATGATATGTGCCTTGTGTTTGAGTTTCGCAAATGAAAATGAAATATGAATGTGCCATGAATTATTGTTAGATGTGCATGATTAATTGAATGCTGTCCGGGCTAAGTCCCGAAGGCTTTGTGCTAAGTGAATATATCCGGACTAAGATCCGAAGGCATTTGTGCGAGATACAAATTCCGGGTTAAGCCCTGAAGGCCTTTGTGCGAGATACTAAATCCGGGTTAAGTCCCGAAGGCATTCGTGCGAGTTGTTAAATCCGGGTTATGTCCCGAAGGCATTGTGTGAGTTACTAAAACCGGGCTATGTCCCGAAGGCATTTGAACGAGGAGCTATATCCGGTTAAATCCCGAAGGTACGTGATTTGGTAATGAATGAGCTTGCTGTAAAATTCCAGCGAATACTCGAAAAACATCCCAATATGGGGATATGTTACGTATGTGTTGAATTTAATCGAGCCCTTACAAATAAATGTTCGCTCAGTTGATAAACGAGCTACCGGCCTTCGGCTAAGTTAGTCTATTGTGTATGTACATAAGGGTTGTTAATGTTGTGAAGCAAGTTTGATATCGGTAAATTGCGTATTATGAAATATTCCATTTAGCCAAATGTGTGTTATTCTTTGTTTATGCTGGAATTCCTTGCTCAAACTTACTAAGCATAAATTGCTTACTCGTTACACTGCTCCTCTGTTTTATAGATTTTTGGTTCTCCAGCTATCGGACTCGGGATCTTGAAGTCGAAGTCGCCCACACTATCAAAGGCTCTTTTGGGTACTATTTTGGTTGAATCTTGATATGGCATGTATAGGACTACCCATTGTTGTTTTTCGAGTACTTTATGAAATGTATAAGTGTACAGCCATGCGAAAATGGCTTGTAGAAGTGGAGTATGGCATTAGACCATTCGTGTTTATGAATGTATAGATGGTTTCATGATGTAACTATAGTTGGATTGGAAGTGTTGAGCAAATGATCAGCCACTAGAATGGCTAAGTATGATCATATGTGGGCTTATGTATGACAAGGCCCTAGTTGGTCCATGAAACCCCAAATTAGGTAAGGTTTACTTTGAAAACAGAAGCTGATAGCAGCAGTGGTGTGGATTGGAAAAATCACAAGAATTCGTAGGAGTGGAATTAAATAGTGAATAAATTATGTAATCGAACCTTGATGAATCTACTTTCATATGGAAGTAACGAAACAATCATAGGAACAGTACAGTAAGAGATATTCGGGTTCTTGTGGAACAGGGCCAGAACAGTTTCTGGATTCCCTGTTCCGACTTTGGAAATTCACTATAAATTGACCAGAGATAATTAGGGGTCATACCATATATGTATGGATTCCTCTCTGAGTCTAGTTTCCATAGAAACAAACGGCATCAGTATTGAAGCTCTGTGCAGAGAGATATCCAAGTCGTAATGGGAAAAGGTCAGTGTAGTCGACCCCTGTATCAGGGGAGACTTTGACTAATAAACTGTACTAATTGGCCCGACCAAAAATTCTAGAAAAAAATACATAGGTGGGGACATGAGTCTAGTTTCAGGGAAAAATCACCAAACTGATTTTCGAGTTGTGAAACTCAAGATATGATTTTTGAAGCGACTAGTACTCAGACTGGGCAGTGTCTGGAAGGAAATTTTTCAAAGTTTGTTAACATCTCGTGTCCGACTCCGGTGTCGGTCTCGGGTTCGGGGTGTTACACTTTTATAATTCTTTACAACATATCCTCGAAATATTATATTCATAACAAATAGGGCCTACGAGACCCGATATTTACTCATATATTTCAAAGCTTCATTTCCATTTCATTCAATTCACAATTTCTCATGTTCACAATTTAAATCAATTTCTCAATCCAATATATATATTTCAATCATCTAAGAATATAATTCAAGTTACACGAACTTACCAAGCTAAATTACAGAAATACCAAAATTTAGGGACATTTTGGTAATTTTCTATTTTTCTCGAATTTCCACCCAATCATGATATAAATTAATATTTCATTCAATTTATTAATTTAAATAATAAAACAATTCATTTCATGCAATTTGGTCACTTTTTGACATTTTTACAAAATTACCCTTAAAATTTTACTTTTATTCAATTTAGTCCCTGAACGTAAAACATGTAAATTAGCTATTTTAAAATAAACTCATATTAGCTGAATATTCACATATACTTTTCCTCCTCCTCCACTCCATTCCACATCCTTGATATGTACATAATACCACTATTAACTTGTTTACTCATAACAAGTTGTTCACTTGAGTCATAGTCACAAAATTAATTATATATTAAGCTACAGAACTCCGAATTGAGATCTGCAAATTTTCTCTGAAACAATACTCACATATATTCTTATCATAAAATTTTCAGAATTTTTTGTCTAGTCAATAAGTATATTTTATTCTTTAAATTTCCCTTATTTCACTATTTTACAGTTTCGACCCCTCTTCACTAAAAATTAATTATCTCTTTGTACAGAATTCGGATGATGTTCCCGTTTCTTTATATTAAAAACATAATCATTAAGGATTTTAAACATATAAATTATAACCAATAATTATTTTTGTACAATTTTTAATGATTTTTCCAAGTCAGAACAGGGGAACCCGAATTCATTCTGACATTGTCTCACAAAATTTATTATATCTCATGATTTACAATTTCATTACTTACACCGTTTCTTCTATGAGAAACTAGAATCAATAAGCTTTATTTCTATATTTTATTCATACTCTAATTATATTTCCACAATTTATGGTGATATTTCAAGTTTAACCTACTGCTGCTGTCCAAAACTATTTTAGTGAAAAATGTTGATTACTAGGTGTATAACTCCCTTATTCCCTTTCTCTATAATATTTCACATCACTTTCACTTATTTCTCTTCACTAATATATCAAGAACATAAGACCTTATATAAGAAAACTCTACGATAACATTATTTCCATGCTTTTTCAATAATATCAAACTTAAAAATATATTGAAATCTTGATGTTCTTACCTTGTGCTATTGATTTCAATCTTTAACTTGATTTTCTCTCTCCTCCAGCTTCTATTTCTTGAATCTAACTTGATATTCTAGCTCCCCATTGTGTCCTTGTTATTCTTCTCTCTTGGAAGCTATGAAAATGGTAAATTTTTGTTGGAATGACCAAATTGTAAAGAAAGCAAAACTTTCTTTCTTCTCCTCTCTTCTCACGTTAGTTGCATGGAAATATGGTGGAAGGGATGATTCTTCATCTTCGTTTTCTTATATATACTAAATAAAATACTAATAAAATAATAAAATATCATTTAAAAATTAAATTAAAATATTAATAAACTAATATTTATTTATTTATTTAATATAAAATATCTTTCCAACATCATCATTATCTTCTAGATTTCTTTCTCTTCTAATTGACCATTTTCCCTTTATAATCTTTAAAAATTCCATCCTTGAGTTATCACTTAATTTGGTAAAATTGTGATTTAGTCCCTCAAAATTCTTCACCTTTTCAATTTGGTCATAATTCATCCATTTTCCTTAGTTTCTAGATTATTCCACCCTTAAAATATTTACACTATTGGTCCTTAAACTTTTTTGTATTTACACTTTAATCCCTCAAATTTTGAGTACTTACTTTTGGGCAACAAAACTTTTCTCGCTTTTGCGATTTAGTCCTTTCTTGAATTAATATGTCATAATATAATTCTCAAAGTTGCCATAACTCAAAATTTCCCTTTTTGTCACTCTATTTTCATATTTTACTATCAAGGATACCTATTTTCTTACTATAGTAATTTTCGGGGTATTACAGTGTAAATTAGCAAAAGTTTAGGGAAAAATCATAATTTTACCAAAGTTCGAGTCAAGGAATGTTTTGGTGAATGTGAGTGTTAAATAAGCTAAAATTTCTATTAGAGATCTAGAAGAACAAAATCCGGAGCTAGATCGGGAAAAAAAAAGGTTGAGGACTAAGTTGCTAGATTTGATGGTATTTTGTACTGAGGTAAGTTTACGATAAATAAATGAAATATTTCAATCATTATTATTAGTGTTGTTATTTTCCAGCAATTATGTATTTATTTCATGAAATTATTTAATGTTGACTCAAGTATGAGATGACAGAGAATCAGTGTTAAAAAGTCCCGTTGAAACATTAGGAATGTATCGGATACAAATGTCATGACATTAAGACAATGAGATCCAATGTAAGACCATGTCTGGGACATGGCATTGGCATTATTGAGGTTATGAGAGGTCCCATGTAAGACCATGTCTGGGACATGGAGTTGGCACCAAGATGAGAGGTCCCCCGTAAGACCCTGCCTGGGACATGGTATGGGCACCGATATGAAAACTCCCATGTAAGACCATATCTAGGATATGGCATTGGCAGTACAGGAGACAACCCCACGTAATACCATGTCTGGAACATGACTTTGGCATGTTATTATCAAACAGGAGACCCGAGTATCCTTAGTATTCCAAGTGGTTCAACAGGCTAGTAAATAAACTATGTTACATAAAAGTTCAGGTAAAAGCATAACAAATAGATTCAGGTGAGTTATAAGAGTTAAGAATATCTCAGTTATCAGTTGAGAAAGAAAGTTTATCAAGGAAGGAATAAGTTATAATCATGAGTTATTTAAGTAAGCAAGTGAGTAAACAAGTAAGAGAGTAAGTAAAGAAGAAGCAAAGACCACGATACTTGATGATGATTCATGAGTATAATTATTTATGATAAATGTTGTTATTAATTTGCTTGTAAACTTACTAAGCTTTACGCTTACTTCTTTTATTTTTCTTCTTTTTTTTATAGTATCGCCAAGCCAATTCAGGGATCGTAAGGACGTCGGAGATCGTTTCACGCTATCAACAGATCATCTCAGTATTTTGTGAATCGAAACGTTTTAAGTTATGGCATGTATAGGGACTTAGTCAATTTGTGTGTGTCCTTATGATATGGCTAATGATTAGCTATTGAAATGGCTATTTAAGAACATGTCTTGGTATTATGTTTGCCCAAATGATAGTTAATACAAAGAAATTATAAAGAGTAAAAATTTGCATTGGAATAGTTTTTAGACAATAGCATTGATGTGAATTTTAAAAATCACCAAGGATAGTAGAATTAGAGAGTGAATGAGATATAGAATTAAATCTTATTGAGTATATTTTCACATGAAAGAAACGGTGTAGACAAAGGAATTATATATTATGAGATATTTGAATTTTAGTGAGACAGGGTCAGAATGGTTTTTGAAGTCCCCTGTTCTGAATTTAGAAAATCCTTAAAAATTTTACAGAAATAATTATGAGTCATAATTTATATTTCAGATTCTTTAGTGAGTCTATTTTCAAAATAAAAACACGATAACATTATCCAAATTCTGTACAATGAGATAATTGATTTTTAGTAAAGAGGGGTCAGAATTGTCGAGCAGTGAAACAGGGGTGACTTTAACGAATAAATTGTACTATTTGGCTAAACCAAAAATTCTGAAAATTTTATGATAAGAAGATATGTGAGTCTAGTTTCAGGGAAAATTTACAAACCTAAATTTTGAGATTCGTAACTTGAGTTATAATTAAATTAGTGACTATTTTGCGAGTGGACAGTTTTATTGTGAGTACTGAAATAACTTATTTTGATTTGTTTAATATTCGGAAAAACTTTAGTGTTCCCGGTTTGGACTTGAACCATTTTCGTTGCATGTTTTAGGGTCTCGAGGGTCCTTTTTATGGATATATTGATTGAATGTGAGTGAATTAATTTTAAAAGCAAACTTTTATGCTCTGAACTACTAAGTTAAGTTAGATAACGCGTCGTGCTCGACTCCGGCGATCAAATGGTAAGTTAAATTCTAAGTTATACAAACTTACTAAGCTTAAATGCTTACTCTTTGCTATTTTTCTATGTTTTATAGAGAATTGAAAGCTCGTTCGGGTTGGAAACTTGTCAGAGCTATATCACACTATCCACCTGCTTTTTTGGTACTTTTGGATATTTAATTTTAGTTATAGAATGGCAAGTTAGTTGATTATTTGGTCAAATTGAATACATGGATAGGCATGTTTATATATCTTCATTTGATGTGCCTAAGGGCATATTGGTTGTATGATATTATACCATGTGTATAACACTTATTTATGCTTGATTTGGATGTCGTGTAATTGCTTGCAACTATGTGCAATGTTGTATGTAGGTACATGCCAAATTGGGTGAGAAAAATGGCTTGTAAAATGGCCTATTTTCGTCCATACAGGCAGAGACACGGGCGTGTATCTCAGCCGTGTGTGACACATTGCCATGTGTCCCCTCTAGCTTTCATAAGGTTGCAAGTCAGGCTATTTAATAGCCTAGCACACGGCTTGGCACACGGGCGTGTGGGGTTACTTCGAAGGGTACACAACCTGGCACATGGCCATGTGGCTTAGCCGTCTGGCCCAAGTAGGGAGTTACACAGGCAAAAACACAGGCTGGGACATAGTCGTGTATCCCTATTTCGAATGCCCACACGGCCGTGTGACCCCTGCAATGTTGAAAATTTTCAATATTTTCTGAAAAATTCTTTAAGTTTCCAATTCAGTCTCGACTTGTTTCTAACGCGTATTTTGGGCCTCGATGGCTCGTATATGAGACATTATGAATTTTTTTATTTTTTATTTATATGAATATTGAAATGTTTTGAAATGTTTGAAATTTCTTTCCGTTTGATTCGTAACCTTCGGTATGCTCCATAACCCTGTTCCGGTAATGGATTCGGGTTAAGGGTATTACAGTATCTGCAAGTATACGAGTCAGGTTGTAATATAGTTACAACGGAGTAGGTAAGAACTCCGAGGATCTTACCTAAGGTAGTAGAGCACTAAATGAATTCTAACTTAAACATAAATAGTTCTAATTCGTACTTTAAATTGATTATAGTACAATGAATGAATAGAAAGGTTGTGATAATCTATACTAATAATAATAAGAAAGAAAATAAAATAAAGAAATAAATCACAAGAAATTAGATAATAAAATATATAAATAAAATCTGGTCATGGGTTATTAGCTCTCTTCAGTAATAATAACCAACTATCATTTTGGGTTTTCTTGTTCAATCAACTATTCAATACCCTAGTAGGATCTTCTGGTCTTCCACTAAAGTACTGAGTGGAAAGAACTACTTACCTCTCGACCTCACAGTCCAAATCGGTTCAAGGATAAGGTGTTTACGGATAGGTCATACCAAATTTGGGTTAATTCCCACCTTAATGACTTCTAGGGTTGTCAAGACTAGGTTTAGTGTACACACCCCAAACCTGGCCCGGATGTTATGGCTAGATCTGGAGATGCTACGTAAAGTAGTTGTAAATCTGACTTCTGTTTGTTGAAAACCATCGTGAGCTTCTGTTATTTAAATCCTGTTTTATTTTGAAAACGTGTTTGACATAATTAATTGGTTAAAAACGTTGTTTATTTACATTTTCTAAATAAATCGAATACTTTGCAGCAAAAATTTTTAAAACATTATATTTAGGAAAAACCAAGTGTCATTTTATCAAATGTCATGCCAAAAATTCAAAATAAATCCAAAACAAAAATAACCCTAAATGTCTAGAGAGTCCATAATAACTGAGCTCCCGTTGCGCCGACCCGCCTATATCTGAGGGTTACCTAAAACTGACAGACAAACAGAAAGTGAGTTTTCATAACTCAGTGTATAACTTAAAAGAAAACAGAATCACAGATTTAGTTTCAGGTTATCTACATAGCAGAATAAATGCAAATAAATGTCTTATACAAAATCATAATTATATGCAAATTACAATCCTACCCCCATTTGCTACACACCATCTCCAAGCATCTTAACGCACCATATAGGTTATTAAAGACCCATCCAGCCTTACACACCACTGAGTGTCGATATAACACTTTTCAGAAAATTTGTAGCTGTGTTGCCAGTATAATTGGCGAGATATCGCCTCTCACAAAACACTTCCTCCACATGATATATACCACCCCAAAATCAGATACAAACAGAATAGAAATCATACATAACATATCTGATGTAAATCATGTACGTATTTAACATCATAGTTAGTTTCAACTGTCATATGACAACTCAGATACACTTACAGATATCAAAATTCTTAATATCATATGACCAAATTTCATGTTTTATAGCATATTTAATCACATACAGACCCACGAAAGGCCCACAATCGATCAAGACAACATGTACGGCCCTAGGGACAAATTCTGAGTTTTAGGCCCACACAGCCCAAATTGCCTAGCCCGTGTGGCCCACACACCAGTGAGGTCCACAAGGCCCTGTGGTGTCGAAAGTGCCCAATTTTAGCTTTCGTCATTCGTTATTTTTTTGAGTTTCTCGTTACACACCTTAACTATTTCTGATGTGAAATCATTCCCAAGAATTCCAGAACCTAAACATGTCAAATAAACATACATTAAAATGATTTACCAGACCCGATTCGAAAAAATCCAACAACGTTTTTGCTCAAAGTTTAACAAAATTACGGCTTCGACTTCTTGATTGACGACTTACCTTTAAGACCTTAACGTCTCGATCCAGAATCTAAACTGGCTCCTCCTCAAATGTCAAATCCGGTCTAGATACGCCTCAACATAGAGACGTGAAACACATCATAGATACGGTCTAACTCTGGAGGTAGCTCCAACTGATAAGCAACTGGTCCCACACGTTTCAAAATCTGATACAGCCCAATGAACCTAGGGCTCAACTTTCCCTTATGTCCAAACCTTAGAACTCTCTTCCATAGAGACACCATAAGAAAAACATAATTACCCAAAGATTACTCAATGTCCCTTCTTTTTAGATATGCATAGGACTTTTGTCTATCAGAAGTCGCCTTAAGACGATCTCGAATCAATCTAACTTTATCCTCAGTCTCAAAAACCAACTCAGGACCAAAAACTCGTCGCTCACCCAACTCAGTCCAACACAACGGAGTACGACACTTACAACCATATAAAGCCTTATAAGGTGCCATCTGAATACTAGACTGGAAGTTGTTATTGTAGGCGAACTCAGCTAATGGCTGAAAATCCTCCTAATAACCTCAAAATTCGATCACACAAATCCAAAGCATATCCTAAAATATTTGAATCACCCTCTCAGATTGACCATCTATCTGAGGATGGAATGCAGTACTGAAGTTCAACCTCAAACCCAGAGCCTCATGAAGTTTCTTCCAAACTCAAGAAGTGAAGCAAGGATCTCTATCAGAGATAATCGAGACCAAAACCACATGAAGTCTCACAACCTCTAAAACATATAACTTCGCCAGCTTCTAAAGGGAGTAATCTGTTCGAACATGAATGAAGTGGGTAGACTTGGTCAATCAATCCAAGATGACCCATACATAATCCTTCTTAGTAGATGTTAAAGGCAACCCACTAACGAAGTCCATAGTAACATGTTCATTTTTCCATAATGGAATATTAACGTGTTGAAGTAAACCCGAAGGCAACTGGTGTTCAACCTTAACTTGTTGGCATGTCATACACCAAGAAACAAAATTTGTTTCCTCCAATTTAAACCCATGCCACTAATAGAACTCTTGAAGATCTCGATACATCTTATTTCCTCCAGGATGAGTAACATAAGGGCTACTACGCACTGCCTTCAGAATGGACTGCCTCAAATCAAAATTATTAGGTACACAAACTCGTCCTTGGAAACACAAACCCCCATCACTATTCAACCAAAACTCAAACATACTACCATCCTCTACCTAAAAAAAATTACAGAACCAGAGAATTATCCCCTCACTCTTTACTCCGAATCTGATTAATCCATGTCAGCTTAACCTGCAACTCGACTAACAGACTCCCATCATTAAACAGATTTAGGGGAACAAACATCGCCCTCAAATCAAACATTTCACTACAACTAAGAGCATCAGCCACCACGTTGGCCTTACCAGATGATAATCAATCGTGCAGTCGTAATCCTTAAGCAATTCAATCCATCTTCACTGCCTAAGGTTTAACTCTTTTGGGGCAAAGAGATACTTGAGGATCTTGTGATCGATGTAAATGAAACACCTCTCACCATACAGATAGTGCCTCCAAATCTTTAAGGTGAAGACAACTGCATCTAACTCAAGATCGTGCGTAAGATAGTTGCCCTCGTATGACTTAAGTCGTCAGGACGCATAAGCCACAACCTTACCATCTCGCATCAGAGCACAACCCAAACTGACGTGCGATACATCATTGTAAACCATGAATTCCTTCTCAGATTCAGGCTATATTAGAACAGGAGTCTGAGTCAAAATAGATTTGAGCTTCTCAAAGCTCGATTGTTGCTCATCCATCCAGACAAATAAGGAGTTCTTAGCAATAGCTTAGTCAGAGGAGCTACAATTAAAGAGAACCCCTTGACAAATCTCTGATAATAACCCTCAGGTCTAAGAAAACTGCAGATCTCAAAAACATTCCTAAGTTGTTTCCACTTAAGCACAACCTCAATTTTCCTAGGGTCAACTCAGATCCCCTCCACAGAAAACACATGCCCCAGAAAAGTCACCTCTCTCAACCAGAATTCGCACTTGCTCTAATTTAATCATTCGAATGTCCCTAACAAACAAACCCATAGAAGCTAAGTCACTCACAAAAGCCAGATACGCTTCACACCCCTTTTTCGAACCAACTTTTCAGCCATAAGAACGGTGATCACATTGGATAAGTAATCCCGAAGTTCGTCGATCATAACCATTTTCACATCATTCTTTTATTTCAGAACTACCGTCTTAGTAGCACAACCTAAACTAACCCAATGCTCCACGAGCCAGTCCACCCCCCAAAATCAAAAAAAATTCCCCAAATTGTAGCTCCATCAAATTAGCTGAAAATAAAACCCCTTATATTAACTCGAACTGATTGGCCCAACGAGCTAAGTACAATAATATAACCAAAAGTCCTTTCAATAGAAATCCCCAAGTTTACAAAAAAAAAGCTAGATATATAGGAATGTGTTGACTATATATCTATCAATGTAAAATAAAGGGTAGTATGAATAAAAAATGTACCGATAATAACATCAGTGGTGTCTCTGTCATCAAGACGTCTAGCAGCATAAACCAACACAGACTACCTCGCCTCAGTCTGGTTAGCACCTCTGTCAGGTGCTCTCTGCCCTCTACCCATACCATTACCACCCCACGCCGGACCACAGCCCCTAGGCGGCTACTGAACTGCACACTAAGGTTGAACAAATCTCAGAACTAGAGCTTGCATTTGATCAGAATGCTGTGGACAATCCCTGATATGGTGCTCCATCAACCCACATCGCAGACACACTCCTAACCTCCTCCAGCATTTGCCTAGATGGCGTCTACCACAGTCCCCACACGGCTGAGCCACAATAGGAGGAACTGGAACCCCAACTCTCGAAGGCCCATCAGACCTGGCTTGTTTCTTAGGCCTTTGAACAGAACTAGAGGGCTTCAAATCCCTATTCTTCTTACCCCTCTCATGCTCCCTATTTTCGCACTCAACGTGCTTAACCCGCATAACCTCCTCAACAATCTTCACCTTGTCCACCAAGAAGGTGAATTCTCACTCCCTCTATGAAGCTATCAGAACCCTTAGGTTATCCCTAAATCCTTCCTCGAAGCGGATACACTTCATACTCAGTCAACACCATCCCACGAGCATAATGACTCAGTCTCAGAAATTCAGCCTCATACTCGACCACAATCCTATCCCCTAGTAAGGTTCATAAACTCGCGTCTACGAGCATCCACATAACTTGCCCCCACATATTTGCTCTAGAAGGAACTCTTAAGCTGATCCCAATTACTCTGATACAGTTGAGTATCGTACCCTCCTCAACCATTAACCACTACTGATATGCTTCAATCGCGAAGCAGAGATACTACACCCTTCAATTTCTACTCAGGGGTAGAGTCGATGTCATTCATGATCCTCTTGGTGGCCTTTGACCAATATTTGGCCACAGAGGGGCGACTCCAATGACGCCCCTAAATAACTTAGCGCCTTTAGACCAGAGTCATTCAGTTACAGACCCCTGGCTCCCAGAACCAAAATAGGGCCCAGCGACCCTCTCTAACATTCTAAGTATAGCTTGAGATAATATGTTGTCCCCAGCCGAGCGACTTTGAAACCCGATCTTAGCAGTAGGTATAGCCGGTGTCTCACACATATCCAGATTGGGTATACTACCCATCAAGGATGACTCAACATGAGCCCCTCTACGGCGCCCGCCACGCCTACGAGAATCGTGTCCACGTGTTCCACGAGTACTCATCATGTTCACAGATTATCTACATTACAAAGTTCTATTTATTAGTTCTAGTATTTATTAGCAAGTATTTTATGCTTCAAATAAGTATCAAAGGAAATTGAAGAAGTATCAGAAATGTGTCAGTCTCTAGCTATCTTATCAGAGTTTTCTAGACTAAAGTATTTCTAAGTCAAAAGTACTTACATGATCGATGCTAGACACTCGGTATTCGACAAACTTACTTTTCAAATTTAAAACTAAACTTTACTCGAAAATTTTTTTTTTACTAATACAATTTTGAACCCAAAATTTCATAGCCCAAGTTTTGCAACCTGGCTTTGATACTACTAAATTTAACACCCTAAACCCGGCTAGAATGTTATGGCTAGATCTAAAGATGTTATGTAAAACAGTTGTAAATCTGGCTTCCGTTTGAAAATGTTTTTGACATAATTATTAAGTTAATATTGTTGTTTATTTACATTTTCTAAATAAATTGAATACTTTGCAGTGGAAATTTTTAATACATTATATTTAGGAAAAACCAAGTGTGTTTTCTCGAAAACAATTGATTCCAGGAAAATGTTCGTTTTCAAAAAGTCATTTTATCAAATGCCATGCCAAAAATTCAAAATAAAATCCAAACCAAAAATAACCCCAAATATCTAGAGAGTCCATAATTTACAAAACTCCCAAACCAAAATTTTAAATAAGTCAAATTTTAATAATTTGAGTTTATGAAAATGTGGACATAACCAAGCTCCCTTTGTGCCGACCCGTATAACTCTGAGGGTTACCTGAAAGTGACAGAAAAACAAAACGTAAGTTTTCATAACTCAGTCTGTAACTTAAAAGAAAACAAAATCACAGATTTAGTTTGAGGTTATCTACATAGCATAATAAATAAAGATGAATATCTCATACAGAATCAGAATCATATGCAAATTACAATCCTACCCCCATTCGCTACAAACCATCTCTGACCACCTATATCCACCATATAGGGTATTAAAGACCTATCCAGCCCTATACACCACTAAGTATCAATATGACACTTTTCAGAATATTTGCAACTGTGCTGCCAGTATAATGGGCAAGATATCGCCTCTCACAGAACACTTCCTCCACATGATATAAACCACCCACGTGTGGTCCATGCGACTTGGCACACGGCCCACACACGTTCGTGTGTCACACATGGCCCATCACATGGTCGTGTGTTACACACGGCCTACCACACGGCCAAGTGGCGTCGAAAGTGCCCAATTTTGGCTTTCTTCATTCGCTATTTCTCGAGTTTCTCATTACACACCTTCACTATATTTGATGCAAAATCACTCACAAGAATTCCAGAACCTAAACACATCAAATAAACATACATTAAAATGATTTACTATACTCGATTCAAAAAAATTCAACAACATTTTTGCTCAAAGTTTAACAAAATTATGGCATCGGCTTCTCGATAGACGACTTACCTTCAAGGAAACAGTAACCCAACAGAAATCTAATTAGTCGAGCATGCGAATGGTTCAGAATCTCCACCTACAAAATACACCAATGCCTCAATATAAATGAAAACCCCAAAATCACCAATACAGACATAAACACAATTTTAACAACCTCAACCTATTGAAACTTGCAATGAAATAAAACCATACTTACCACAGTCTCTTGAACATGGCATTATGAACAACAATCATAAAACACTTTGATGGCCCCAACAAAAAGATTTAATTTGAAAGAAAAAGAAAATATCAAAGCAAAGCCAAGAGATGGAAAAGAAGACAAAATCAAATGGCAAAGAAAACTAGGCAATAGGCAGGAAAAAGAAAGAAACATGGGGGAGAGGTAGTAGATTTTTAAGGTCAAAAGATAAACTTAAAAAAATATTAATTAACAAATTCCTACTAACTAACTCCCCTCTAACACTTATCCACTTACAAGAACTAGATTTCAATCCAAACACTACTACCTGCGCACATGCAAAACCAACAAAAATAATTTCTCTTTTGTCACGCAAGGGGATTCAAACTTTAGAACCCCCACCATAATACCAAGACCCTCAACCACTAAAGTAGGCATTTAGCTATTAACTGGATTTAGCAAATCAGCAACTCATATTTTTGGGGTGTTACATTTAGGTTCTTCCTCATTTTAACAATTGTTCTGCTAAGAAATCCTTACAAAATAGTTAATTAATCATACCTCTACTTGCTAATCCCTCACAAGAGGATTAGTTCCTCATGAATCTAATAAAAAGATAAACTTGATAGAAGGAATAAACATGAATAACAATTTGAAGAGAATAGAGTTTAGAAGAAGATTGATTCGGATTAGAATTTAAGTGTAGAATCCTCACAGAGTTTGATGGTATTTCACAAATCTAATTTCCCCACAAAAGCAAATACCAAGAACTGAAATAAAACCTAAGCCTAAGAGAAAAGAAAAACTAAAGACTAAATATAAAGAGAAAATTCTACTATATGCAAGATGTGTTTAACATGTGTTAAATCAGCCTATTTAGAGATTTTAGGGTGGTCGTCATCCTTAACATTTGATTGTGCAAACCAAAATGCCCCAGGCTCGTAATTATTTCCCATACAAAGGAAACATCACGACACACCAGGTCTTCTGTCATGACATCGAGGGCTATATGTTTATCTTCAAAGTGTCCTTAGGGGTATGTCACGACATCCTCAGGCTGTGTCAAAACATTGAAGGCATTCTTGGAATTCTTCTATTCTGCTTCCTATATTACGACAACCAATGCTTTGTGTTTCAACAAAGCGATCAATATCGAGTTAGCACACCTTCTAATGGTCTCCTACACGCTCACAAAGTATATTAGGCCTCATTCAGCCCTAAAGGTTAATAAAAGACTCAAATTACACACTTTATTAAACTTAAATAAATTTATGAAAATGTGATTAAAACTTAACTAAAATGTCTATGTTCAAGCTCCTAAAGTGCGAAAACTAGTTTAATCTGCTACATCGAACTACGGTAGATTAGTGGCTTGACCATAACGTGCAACATATTTTCGATATTGAGTGGCTTGGCTACAATGTGGAGTGTTATTAGATGGACGCGTTCTGGAGAACTCTTCATTAGTGTGTAATGGAGATGGGTAGGAATGTTTTTGAAAAACTTGCATTGATTTTTGAAAAAGCTCTGCATTAACATCCTCATGCATATTGCTATCTGAGAAACTGTGTTGATATATAAATTCAACTATTTTTAAGAAACGTGTGTTTAAATTACTAGTTGTTACCTAAGTTAAGACTCTGTGGAATAAAATGTATAAATTCTCTATAATATTTTGATTTGTATACTAAATTTCTTTTTAATACTTTAGTTAATACTCACACTGAGCTTTATAGCTCACCCCCTTTGTTTTTCTGACATTTCAGATAACACCCAAGGTTAGGACATGAACGCGACTAAAGGAGGAGTTCTCGGACGATTTTCGAATAAGTGTTTTATACTTTATTATTTTGGTTTTTAGACTATTTAGTTATTATTTTTGGACTGTGCCATGAGACATTACTTTAGGGATTTTTATTCTAAATTGCATGACTTGATTCCATGACATTAAGTTTCAAAAACTATATAAATTAGTATTTGATAACATTATGCATGAAGCTTGGTTTTTATTAAAACCTGACAAAATGATAAGATTATGTATGAAGCTTGGTTTTTATTAAAACCTGACAAAATCACTCTTTTCCATTGCGACAATGAAAATAAGTTTTATAAAAAAATATGACTTATTTTTTGAGGTTTTAAATTCTTTTATTCATGTTTTATCGAATTTACATGAAATATTGATTTTTAATAAAATATGGTTCCTATAAAAATTTTCGTTGCGATTTTTATAAAAATATGTCAATATTATATTTTTCTGCTGAAATGATGAGAAACGAGTTTTAAATAAAACTAGACTTAGTTTTTAAAATTAGTAATGTTTACAAATGAGATTTCTAGAGACATTTGATTTTTCTGAAGTTAACATATTTTCTGAATAATGAAGAATAACCAAGTTCCTTAGTTTTGAAGGAAAAGACAAATTATTTTTAAATATGATTGGAATTATGAAAGTTTTGCATAGTGATCAAAATTTACAAAAATAACATCAAAATCACTGATTTCTAAAATTTTCATGTTTTTACAAAATTAATTTAAATATTTGATTTCACTAGTTTTGAACGATTTACACAAATGGTTTAAAAATTATGTTTGAAAACTACGAAAGCTTTTCTGGGTCATTCCGGTGACCACTGTAGCTTTCTGAATTCGGCCATAATGACTTGGTCAGGTTTAGTAGGATACAATTGATCGTAAGTTTCCTATCATATTATTGGGGTTGGGAAAGATGAGGTGGTTAAATGGAGGTACTTGCTTGGTTTGGCTAAAGTTACTTACCCTTTGATTGAAACTTCCTCCCTGGTTACCTCCGTATTTAAGGTTAGGATGGTCACACCACTCG
This sequence comes from Gossypium hirsutum, assembly GCF_007990345.1. Taxonomy (NCBI): domain Eukaryota; kingdom Viridiplantae; phylum Streptophyta; class Magnoliopsida; order Malvales; family Malvaceae; genus Gossypium; species Gossypium hirsutum. Next base: position 36,921,523 of record NC_053443.1, read on the forward strand.
AGATTGTATGTATTAGAGTGGGGATTTCTACCCCTATTTCTTAAGTAGTTAACCTCCTCGTATTGATTTTCTAAGTGACTTCCCCAATTCATGTTTTCACTACTACCACCCATGTAACTACCCCAAAGACGGTATTGGTCAGAATTTGGAGGCCTATTTGAATTTATCTTTTGGTGATTGAGACTCTCGAGGATATGTTGGTATTTATCCTTCCCATTGACTAAATTCATAGTTGGGGGTCTCAATTTATATGTGAAACGATCCGTTGGCCACATATATGAATTCATCGCCATATCCTATATAAGTTGGCAACCCTTAGCATATGTTTTAGACATGAACGTCCCCGAAGATGTTCCGTCTAAACTAGACCTCAAATTTCCATCCAACCCGTTATAGAAAGTCTGCAATTGTGGTCAATATTTAAGACCATGATAGGGGCACTTACACAATAATATCTTGAAATGTTCCCATGCCTCGTAGAGTGTCTCCCCTTCGAGTTGTCGAAAATTTGTAATATCCATCCACAGTTTCATCACTTTGCTAGGTGAAAGTATTTTGCCAAGAACAGATTAACAAGCTCCTCCCAAGTTGATATTGACACTACAGCCTACAAATATAACCACATAAATGCATCATCACACAATGAAAAGGGAAAAAGCTGAAGATGAATAGCGTCATCGATTACCCCATTATATTTAAACATGTCACATAGATTTAGAAATCGCTTAAGGTATTGGTTCAGGTCTTCATTGATCGATCCCCAAAATTATAGATTGCTCCAGATTATGGCCGATTTAACCTCAAAATTATTGGCATTGATAATCAACTTATTGATGCTACCTCGCACAACATCCAAATTGGGCACAGTATAGTCCTGTAGCATACCGTTGCGGTCTAGAATTTGCTCTTTTAATTATAGAATTTTCTCTTCTAGTGGTGGAATTTAGTCTTGTTGCTCCTCAAAGAGCAGATTTTCCGGAGGTGGATCAATGTGTGGTGGCTCTTCCATTAGAATTATTCTCCTTCTTGCATTGTGTAATGTTCTTACAGGTTCAATATCCAACAGAATTGGCTTATTCTTGCTTCAAGTCATACACTACACAACCAAGAAAAAAAACCAAGTTAAGCAATAAAAGTTAACTAAAGCTAAAAAAATTACAATGGAAAGTAAATAAATAAAAATGTCATATCTATAACGTTTGAGTTCAGCACTTATCTTTCCTAAGCATGTAATAACTGCTACTAATTCAATTTTAAGCACCAAAACCTCTCTGGCAACAGCACCAACAACTTGAACGTATCCTGATGAGCATGCACCGAGGTTATATAAACGATGCAATTAAAGATATGGAAGTGCGGTATACTGCAAATATATAGGTCAAATTGTAATATAGTTAATTACAACGCAATACAGAAGTATTTCGAGGATCGTACCCAAGAGAGGTATGAACTAAAATTGAACCAACAAAATCAAAAAACATGCAAAGCTAATTCTAAATAACTACTTTCCTAATTACTATAGTATGACTAATCATAAATTAAGAGTATAAAACTGACTACTACTAAAAGGATCTAATTACATAAATAATAAAACTAACAAACAAATCAACCAAGAATGAAAAATAGGAGTTGATCAATTTCCATAGTTGTAATTAATCTAGACTTAGTGGTTTTTACTGATTAATTCTTAAGTGGTTCAATTAAAACCTTTCTGCATATAATTTTACCAATATTACAATTTAGTCCACTTATCTTTTGACCTGATGACTCTAAACATGAAAATTGAATTGTTAATGGATAAATTCTTCTTTCGGTCTCATTTACCTAAATTTCCACCTAAATTCGTCAATTCTAGATTTTTATGCTTATTCAATTTAGTCCTATTAATTAGTTTAAACCCTAAGGTAGGTTCACAACCCCCACTTTGATTAACCAACTTCTCTAAGAATCTAGTTACAACCCATTAGAATTATATCAAACCCACTTAATTTTTAAACCATTAATAAATTTAATGACAAGATAGTAGAGGGTTGAGAGAAGATCAATAATCCAAAGACTTCTGATTGCGAAGATCATGCTTAGGCAGTAACTACAATTCTCGTAATGGAAGTGTTTGATCACTATTACGATCATGAATTTGCATCAAACAAAAGTAAAAAAAATAAATATTGAAAAATAATGAATGAAATTATGAAAACTAAAATTAAATAGAAAACAAGAATCCGAATAAGAATTCATAAAGAAAAATCCTAAGAACTAACTACTTAGTAACTAATAAATTTCAAAGCCTACTTAATCATGTTTAAAAGGTAATATCTATAGTGTTTTTGATGTTTGACCTAATTTGGATGACTCTTCCATGAATTAAAAGTAAAAAGTTGATTGTATTGGCTGAAACACCCTTGCAAATTTCAGGTTCGTCAAGTTTCAATGTTGCGACACTACAGGTCTTGTGTCATGACTTTCAAGGTAGTTTGCTCGAGTCTTCGTAGTGGGACTTGGTTGTCGGGACTTGGCTTCTTAATATTACAACTTCGCTGCAACCTTATGATTGACTTCCATCTTTGGTTACAGTCATGGATATTGTAACTTTAGGTGTTGAATGTTGCAAATTTATATGTTAATGTCTCAACTCTTAACTTCCAATGTCATAGCCTTGGCCATAGTCCACCTGGGTTGTCAATGTTGTAACAAACTTCTCTTAAGTGTGTGCAGCTTCAATGTTGTGATTTCATGTCCTCCATGTATTGACATTCTGGGTAGTTCCCTAAGTTCTTTGCCATTTGGTTCAAGTTGTTTTTTACACCACTAAAACACTTCATTACAACTTCATTAGGCTCGAGTTGGCATAATTGGTCAATAAAAATCATAAGATACTTATTTTATTTAATTAAACATAATTAACACCTAAGTCATAAAACTAAAGAAATAAAATTAAAATGATCGATTACAAGATCCTTAAGTATCAAAAAGAACTTAATTTACCATATAAAATTGTAGTATCTCAGTTACTAATGTACAAATAAGAATAATTTTCGTTATGACCATGAGTGAAGCGTATTGCTTAATTCCTATTTTTAGTCTATAGAGTCGATACGAGGTTAAAACATAAGATCGATTATGCAAAAGATAAAGAGCAATGAAAATATGAATTTCCACTATTGGGAACTATTATATGAAATGATCATGCGTAGAAAGGCCTAAAGAAATGTGAAAATGTGTGAGTAAATGTAAAGCACTTCTGATGCCTACATGTGAAAAATGAACATGCTCATAAGGCTTTTATTAAAATGGATTTGATTTCAAGTATGTGAAAGAACTTAAAGTGCCCTTATAAGATATGTGTAAATGTATGTGTTAATGGTCTTGATGGATATATGTTAATTATAATTGTAATGTGTCCCAGTAGACTTAGAGAAATGTTTGGATTGGCATGCTAATTAGGGTGTATAGCATGCTTGGAGTTCTATCGGATTTTTCGCACTTTTATACATTTTATATCCCCTTCAGGCCTTGCAATTATGTGCATCCTGGTGTGGTGTAGTTTACGCTCTCATGAGCTCATTGGTGTGGTGGAGGAGTCTTGTGTATTTTATTTGAATTTTCTAGATTATACTATGGGAAAAATGAACTGAAATGATGATGATGAACGGTAAAATTGAATATAGATGACTAAAAGAAAAAAAACCAAAAGTTTTAAGCTAAAATAGTTTTAACTAAATGGAATAAAAAGGAAGTAAATAAATAGGTAAGTTTATAAGAGCTTAATATGCTCCAAAAGTGTATGGCCAACAGAATTTATCGTAAACAATATTGAGGAAATTTATGGTTCAAGCACACTGTAGTCAAAGAAATGAAATTGAATGTCATAAATTGAAATTATGAAAGAACACGTCAAGATAATACAAACTCTACCTAAGATTCATGAATAGGAATTTCATTAAACAAATTTGTTAGCAAACCATTAACATTAAAACATGTAAATTGAACCCTTGAACTTCGATAAATTAAAATGAATGAAGAAATAACATTAAAACATGGTTAGAATGGAAGGTAGCATAATATTCATAAGGACTCAACCTTAATAAGGATCGGATAAGTAAATTTATCTACTGATACTAAGTTTTTTAAGCTCACATGTTAGTTGTTTAAAACACGTAGGTTTGGACTCGTAAAAAGTCATGGTGTTGGCTTGGGATGTCACATTGCCCATCTAGTTTTTAAGGTTGTAATTCAAGTGCTTAAATGCCATTTTTATTGGATTATTGGCATGTATACAGAGACTTAGATTGGTTATGTAAATGTGCAGTCAAATGATAACTTTGAAACTCTTTTTGCATTTTCTTAAACAATATATGTTTATTTTCAATAATGATATGTTTATGCTTTCGGTTAGACATAAATAAGTTCAAGTTTTGTTTTATAATGTTGGAACTTATTGACATGATATAGTGATGATTTAAAATGTATTTAAGTGTTTTGAAATTCTTGGAAACTTATGGATATCCTATGTTTGTGTTTTGGGTTTGTTTTGGTGCGTTTTCAACTTGTATTTAGGGTCCCATACCTTAAGTCTCAAGAGTTGTATGTTTTTAGACTCAATTTTTTCTCCAAGTGTCCATGGTGTCAATACTTGCACCTAATTCTCAAGACTTTCAAATATCAAAGCCAAAAAGCTACAATTCTGCACCTAAGTATCAAGACTTAGAGCCTTAGTCTCGATACTTGATATTTTAAGTATAGAGACTTATTTCCCTTGCACCTTATTTTTTGATACATTATTATGGGTGGGGGATGTGGGTAACATGGTTTGAACCCGTGCCAAACGAGTGTTTGAAAGGAGCTTTGACCATTACTTCATACAAGTCAATACCACTTCCCTTACACCTGTACAACCTAGTTTTTTTATCATTTTGAGTCACCAAAACCTTGTTTTATGTTATGGGCATGCCCAAACTACATGAACTATTTCCTAATGATTTTAAAAATGTTTTCAAGCCTCTTAAACCCTGAGATACATTTTGAAGAATTTAATTTAAGCCCTAAAATGGCATCTTATTAAAGGAAAAAATGTATGACCTGAGAAAGTGTTCCGATAGCATCTCCTATTCGTACCGATAATCAAAATGGGCATGTGGTGTTGCATTTTGGCTATGAGTTATCGATACACTGATGGTATGTATCAATACAGCTAGCCTCTTGTCACACCCCAAGTCTAGTGGACCTCAGATTTTGGCGTATAGTAACAAAATAATATGTTTGGTGAAGTGTAATCTGCCCATATATTTCATTTGGCATATAAGTATGGGTGTATTGTAACTGTTGTGTATGGAAGTGAAGGTTTTATTTCAGGATATTCTTCTATTTAAAGGAAAATATAATGCTAAGAGAAAAGCGGTAAGTATGATATGAATTATCACCAAAGATAGAGTACACATTGTTTGTTTGAAGTACTGTGCTAGTTAGGTTGTAAAGTAACTTGGTTAGGAACCAACTAGATAGACTAGTCTGATATTTATAATGTGGGATTCTCATTTATATTTCTCTTGAAAATTGTAGACCATTAAGAAGGAAAATATTGAAATGTGTAACACTTGTTAAATTCCGCTAAGTAGGATAGGTTATATATATGTGTGAGAAGAATTTAGAAAAGGTCCTTCTTTCTTGAATGTTGTTCTCTAATTCTTTTTTTAAAATCAAATGGTATCTCTTCCTCATTAAACTATAAGCTATGAATCTGTATTTAATCATTGGTTATCCTATTCCGATTGTTGCTGCTGGGTCGAGAAGGATGGTTGAATCTAGAGTTTTAAACTACAGTAAGTGGGTATCAAGTGAGTCTTTACCCTGACTCTCTCTTTTAAGAAAACTTTTCAAGTAGAAGAAAATATATAGAGAGAATATGATGTTATGTATAATAATTGGTAAGTGTACGAGTATAGTAAAAACGAGATAAGTGATATGATGATATGTAATAAGTTCTGTTGAAGAGGAATGTTGATTGATAAGTATACAGGTAAAGTTTGAGATATGAAAAGTACGAGTCAGTCTGGAATGTAAAAAATTTGGGTAAGTAAATTATAAGAAATGTCTTTTTGTGAAGCCTTTGGTAGAGCAGTTATATTGCTAACTAGATTGACAGATCATTCTATGAAAACAAGTGTATGGCCATGAGGTTAAGACCCATGGCATCTTAATATAATTTGGAATCATTCATGGTGTAGCCTCTAGTAAGATGAAGACTAGACTGTCAACTCACGATACATGAATGTGTATAAGACCATGTGGCTAAGGCTCATGGCAAGATATGTCTGTATGAACATTCATGTTGTAGCCTTCGATGATATGTAATCCGAATGAGCAGATCGTGATTCATGAACTTATGTATAATTCCATGAAGAAAAAAACCATGGTACCTTCTGTGAAAGTTCGTCGACGTAGTAAACACATGATTCTGTAGGATGCCCTTGTGGCGTATTCTATTTGGCCCTTGCGATATACTTTGATAAATCTGTCTAGTAAAATGTACTTATCCACCCTTATGGTAAGTCTGAGTAAATCCTAATTGTTTTGTAATAAATATTGCTAAGATAAGGTTCTGATATGTCCGAGGTTAATTGATGAAATTAGATGTGTAAAGTAATTGGACAACTTTTTAAGAAAGTTCTTGTAGAGAAGTGTGTATCTGTATACTAAGAAAGGTATTCGTCATGATAATCTGTTAGTGTTAAATATAGGAATATACGCAGTTGAGAGACATCATAAATTGTTTATTTGATTTCTTCTATGTTGTATATTGTTTAAATCTGAGTAATTGGTATATGCCATATTTTAATAGTATCATACCTTCTTTTGGAATCTTATGGAAATCAACTCATCGTATTTTTTAAGTTATTTAGGGTTTTGTAATAAGGTTGTATGGATTTCATCTGGATTATCAGTATAGTACATTACCAGTGAGAGTTTGTATGATATCAAATCAGAGTATGGCTTGATTAGTAAATTGATGGTATGAAAATCTAAGTGAGTATCCGCCAACGATTAGAATCTATGAACAAGTGTTCTGGAATGAATGTATGTGTGAAGAGTTTATCTGTGTAAAGTGGGATTTGATGGTATATCATTTTGAATGGTACATTGGTAAGTTAAGAGTGTGAAAGTTGGTGTGTAAGTGTATGCCGAAACTGTAACAGTATCTGCCTAAGATGGACGTGATTGGTTCAAAAGGGTAGTTGGCGCACAGATGTTCTTCAAATAAGATAAAGTATCCACCAAGGTATTTTTGTGATAATGCTCACTAAGTTCTCTCAAACTTAAAAGATTTGTTCTTGTTTCAGGTATTGTGGTAAAAGAATGTGCCAAGAGGGACTACGCCAGGAGTATGCCTGAGAGTAGCGAAGTAGGTTATGCATACAGTGGAAAAGTGGCATATTATGGTCTTTCACCCTAAGAGTCTGTCTTTAATAAATGTTTCATTGTAAAAGTTTAGATAAAGCTCTAATGTAATATTTCATACTTTTGTTTATTTTTATGTATTAAAGCCTTTATTTTAGGGTTAGAAGTTTTGAGGAATGTGTTTAGGGTCAGTGAGTAGTTAAGCAATTGTGTTTGTTTCTGCATTTTAATGTCAGAATAAGTCTGTTGGTTTGGTGGTGGTGAGTATGTGGTTTACCTTTGGGTTCCAGGTTCGAGTCCTTATTTGCGTTATAAGGATTTTTTTTGTTGCTTTTAAGTTTTGAGTATTTATTTATTTTTGTTTTCATTTTCATTTGGATATAGGAAGTTTCTCAAAAAAAAGAAAGGGCGCTCTTTTTCCTCTCTCTGGACGTTGTCTTTCTTTTCCTTTTGTTTCTCAATTTCGAGTTTTTTCTCTTTTTCTCTTCTATTCCTCAAATTAATTCCGAGTTTATCATCGTTAGTGTTGATTGATTGTTTTCGAGTGTTCAGTTTGATTGGTTTCGAAGCTGGGTAAGTCTTGCCCTTTTGGATTTATGAAGAACTGCTTTGATTTCATTTATGTTGCGTAATTGAAACTATTATAGTTCAGTTTGTTTGTTAACTGAGGTTTCTGAACAGCATGGTCGAGCGAATCAAACGATTCTGGGTGCTTGTTATCGCATCTTAGGTGTGTGTACGGAAACTCTATAATTTTGATGTCGAATTGCCGGTTTGATTTTGTGAAATTCGAAAAATTCTGTGTGTTCTAAAATTGTTCAAAATCAGCATTGAATCGTATTTTTTTGATATAACTTGGTATCATGCTAGGTTACCTAGGGTTGCGAAAACTGTTTCGGCAGTATATGCATATTCTGCAACCTATTCCGGTGTGGTTTTGTGACCACACGGATGGCCACACAGGCCTGTACTGCACATGGGCCAGTCACATGGCCGTGTGAAATTGGGAATTAGGTTTTTTTCGACAATTTTTGGTGCCACACGACAATGTGGCTTTGATTTGGGGATTTTAGTCGATAATCACACGGGCCTATGTTCTAGACACACAACCGTGTCCCGTGGCCACACGGGCATGTGAGACTTTTACACGGCTATGTCTGTCCTACACCTTATTTTAACAATTTTGGATAGAGAGTTACACGAGTTATTCACACGGCAATGTCACTCAGTCACACTGGCGTGTGCCTCCTTTTACACAGGCGTGTGCTTCTTCACACGGGCGTGTTCCTCTTTCACATGGGTGTGTACACACCAGTGAGTAGGCTATTGGCTATAGCTCACGAACATAACAACTATTCTTAGTTCTTAATGGCTAGCCCTCCCGAATGTTCCCAAAAGTTAGGGAAGGAGGGCGATAGCCACACAGAGAGTTTAAGGTAGAGTGAGTGGGAAATTGGCTATAGCCCGCGAGCGAAACTTCATGGTTTTGTAGTAAGATTAATTGTATTATGAACTACTTAGTGTAAGCCTCCCCTAGGGAGGTATGACATGTTTCTGCACAAACTTCATCACAAACTTGGCATCGTTCGTTGGTTTATGTCTCAGCCTCAACCCACTTAGATACGTAGTCTACTGCTACCAATATATACTTGTGACCAAATAAAAGAGGGAACGAACCAAGAAAGTCAATACCCTAAATATCGAATAATTCTACCTCAATAATGATTGTTCAGGGTATCTCATTTCTGTTGGTGATGTTTCCAACCCTCTAGCATCGATCACAACTCTTTACGTAGGCATATACATCTTTGAATAGAGTTGGCCAAAAGAATCTAGCTTGCAGTACTTTGGCTATAGTACATGTACCTCCAAAGTGTCCCCCATTCGAAGTTGTGTGACAATGATATAAAATCTTATGTATCTCAATTTCTGCCACGCATCTCCTGATCATTTGATCTACACCATTTTTGAACAAATATGGCACTTTCCAGAAATAGTACTTCACATCGTGAAGAAACTTTTTCCTTTGTTGATACGTCTTATCGATCGGCATCAAACCTCAAACTAAATAGTTAGCAAAATCAGTGTACCAAGTGGTGTTATGGACATGATTTACCTTAAGTATATGCTCGTCTAGAAATGTCTCATGGATGGTACAAGAGATGAAGTTCCTTCTCGTGGCTCCAATCTGGATAAGTGATCTGCTACCTGGTTTTCTACCCCTTCTCGATCTTGAATTTCTAGATCGATTTCTTGGAGTAGAAGTACCCATCAGATCAATCTCTTGGCGAGTAAATATTTAATTGACGAATGATCCGTATATATAGTCATTTTGGTACCTACAAGATAATATCGAAACTTGTCGAAAGCAAATGCAATAGCAAGTAACTCTTTCTCAGTTACTGTATAATTCAACTAGGCTCCCGTCAAAGTTCGAATTGTGTAGTAGATGGGACGAAAAAATTTGTTCTTTTACTGGCCCATCACAGCTCTTATCATGAATGGCAAATCCCAATTCGGTGTGACAAGAATGGGTGCCAAAATTAACTTAAATAGCAGTAGAACATTAAATGCTTTTAAGCATTATTCATCAAAGTTGAATATCATGTCCTTCTCCAATAATTTGCATAAGGGTTTAGCAATTTTGGAAAAGCCCTTGATGAATCTTCGATAGAAATCAACATGTCCCAAAAAGCTCCTAACACCTTTTACAAATGTTAGAGGTGGGAGTTTCTCATAACATCTACCTTTGTTTTATCTACCTTGATTCCATGTCTCATTATTCGGTGCCCTAAAACAATACCTTCTCATACCATGAAATGGCACTTTTCCCAATTGAGTACAAGGTTTGTTTCTTTGCACCGGATTAGTACCTTGGCTAGATTTGCTAAGCAATCATCGTAAGTGTCTCCAAACATTGAAAAATTGTCCATAAAAATTTCCAAATACTTTTCAATCATGTCAATGAAAATAACCATCATACATCTTTGAAATGTAGTAGGTGCATTACATAAACCAAATGGCATGTGTCTAAATGCAAATGTATCGTACAGGCATGCAAATGTTGTTTCGTGTTAATCCTCTGGTGCTACTGTGATCTAATTGTACCCTGAGTACCCATTGAGAAAATAGTAATAGTCTCACCCTGCATGTCTATCCAGCATCTGGTCCAAGAACAGTAAAGAAAAATTATCTTTCCTAGGCGCCTTGTTGAACTTTCAGTAATCTATGCAAATTCTCCATCTCGTAACTATTTTGGTCAATATTAGCTTGTTATTTTTACTCTTAATGACCGTAATACCTCCTTTTTTTTGGCACGCACTAGACTGGAGTTTCCCATGAATTATCTGAGATGGGATAAATTATACCTGCATCTAACCACTTTATGATCTCTTTCTTTACCACGTTCTTTATAATGGGCCCCAATCTTCATTGTCCATCGATCATCCCTTTTCTCTTCATCTTCTAGAATATTTTTTTTCATGCACACGAATGGACTAATACCACAGATATTAGCTATGGTCCATCTAATAGCCTTCTTGAATTGTTTCAACACTAAGATAAGTTTCTCTTCCTGCTCTACAGTTAACTTTACTAAAATAATCACATGCAAAGTCGAAGCGTTACTTAAATAAACATAGTTTAAGTGTGAAGGAAATACCTTAAGTTCTAATTTAGATGGCTCTTCCATCGATGATTTTGGTTGAACATAATCTCTATTTTCTAATTCCAAATATTAAAAACGGATTTGGGAATTAAATCCCTTCTGGTTAGCTTCTAGCAAAATTAAGTTTTCCTTCCCCTCTTCATCACTTGGAGGTTCTGACATCAAAACATGTTCCAATAGGTCCTCAACAAAGTTGAGTTCCCATTCTACAACTAAATCTTCGAACTCAGATACTATAGAACAATCATTAATTGTGTCAGGAAATCGCATAGACTTAAAAACATTAAAAGTTACCTGATCATCCTGAACTTGCATGGTAATTTCACCCTTCTACACATCAATAAGGGTCCTTCCAATTACTAGGAAAGGCCTTCATATGATTATTGACACCTCTTTATCTACTTCAAAGTCTAATATAACAAAGTCAACATGAAAAATAAATTTATCTACACATACCAATACGTCCTCGATTTTTCCTTCTGGATGTGTTAAGGATCAATCTGCTAATTGAAGCGTGACCGTAGTAGGTCCAACTTCACCTATCCCTAATTTTCTAAATATGGACATGGGCATCAAGTTGATGCTCGCACCAAAATCACATACTGCCTTACCACAATAAGTTGCTCCAATATTGCAAATGTAAAATATCCAGGGTCTTTCATCTTTGCGGGTAGTTTATCTTGTAGATATGTACTGCATTCCTTCGTCAGAGCTACTGTCTCAAATTCTCCAAGCCTAAGTTTCTTGGATAAGATATCCTTCATGAATTTGACGTAATTTGGCATCTGTTCAAGTGATTCGACCAACAGAATGTTGATATGAAGTTTCTTCAGTATGTCTAGGAATTTCCTTAATTGGACTTCTTGCTTCTACTTCTAAAGCCTTTCAGGGTAGGGTGGTGGAGGATTCTTAACTTGAACTAGCTAATTCGTATTTTGTGGCAATTTTGCATCTAACAAAATTGTTAGTTTATCGGAATTGACTAGTTCAAAAGTTACCTTATTGGGTTTTACAGATTCTCATTCTAGTCAAGTTGGAATTTTAACACTTGGTTGAACTTTCTCTTTATCTCGAACATCAGTTTGCTCTTCTTCAACTTCGAAAGTGATGGACTCTAACGTTGTAACAGCTCATTTTTTCATGGTGTAAGAAACAGTGGTTTCGAGACCACCAAATCCGATGAGTAAGTTCGTAAATATTATTATTTAATATTTACAAGTCAAACATGGTTTTTAAAAGGTTTTTTATTTGATAATTTACGCTATTTAAGCAATTTATTAAGTCTGAGTGTTATGACCCTAAGGTCAAGTAGTTTTAGAAAATAAGATATTGGGACCTCATTTCTATAAAATGAGCTGTAAATATTTTTATAAACATTTACGGGGTGTAATTAAGGTGGTATTAAGGTTTCGTTAAAAATTTTTAACTTTTCGATAGTTAATTAAGCAAAAAAGACTAAATTGTAAAAGTTGAAAAAGTCAATTGCTATCAGTTTAAAGGTGTTAATTGCTTACAGAATTATAGTTGGATGGCCTTAATGGGTAATTTACCCATACCTAAGATAGTGGGATGGTTGGATGCTTTAAAATCTTTTAATTTTATATGTTTTATAAGTTAATTTATTATTAATAAAGTAAAAAGGTTAATAAAGTAATAACAATTCAAAAGTGGCCATCTTCAACCTTAAGCTTTCTTTGTTTCAACCGAAAATGATGATTATGGTGAAGTGAGGTTCGGCCATGTTTCGTTTTGTGCATGTAAGTCCATTTTGCACCCGTTTTTAATAATTTTTATGTTTTTGAGATCGTTGCAACTAAATCCAACTAGCCCATACCTTTGATTTTGAAACTGTTAAAGTTTGTGAATGTTTCCATTAATGAACCTAGTGATTTTTTATGTTAATTAATGAATTCGAAATATTAGTTGGTATTTAAAAGTATTTTGTTAAGTTATTTTTGATGAATTTATCGATTAGGGACTAAATTGTTAAAATAGTAAAAATACAAGGATTTGATGTCAAATTGTTGCAATAATGGTTTCTATTGGATGCCATTAGTATTCGGCTAGGCTCAATTTTGGGTAAAAATGGTTAATTTACATGTTTTAGGCTTATGGACTAAATTGAATAAAAGTAAAACTTTAGAGGTAATTTTGTAAAAATATCAAAAATGACTAAATTGCATAAAATACACTTTTTTTTACTGTCTAAATTGATAGATCAAATGAAATTATTAATGTAGATCAAGATCGGGTGGAAAATCGAGCAGAATGGAAAATTATCAAAATGCCCCTGTACTTTGACATTTCTGTAATTTAGCCAAGTAAGTTCATATGAACTGTATTATGTATAATTTTGGTTAAATTGAATGTTATTTTATGATTTTTATTGAAAATGAACCAATATATATATGTTATTATACAATTTATCATGTTATGAAATGACGTACGACAATTATTGAGCCCCGTTTGAACCTTAGGAATTCATAGGATACAAATGACATGTCATTAGGGTTTACATATTTCGGGTGCTGGTCTTGAATGTCCTACCAATAGCTAAGGTCCGGCATGTGTTGCGGATACTTCACAACTCGTGTGAGCAGGCCGATTTTCACAATTCGTGTGAGCATACTTATTCACAGCTTGTGTGAGCATATATGTAAAGGATTTGATGAAATACAGTTATATATTAAGCACACTTCGTGTGAGCCATCCCGCATATCCAACTGTATTTTATTCGGTTCAACGAGCATGAATTTACAAGAATATGATAAGTGTTCTATATGAGCCAAGATATGTATGTATCTACAAAAGGCTTTGAAATGGTAAGCTACATGAAAAATATGTTATGTTGAGATAGATGTTGTTTAAATGAACTAACATGTGTTGTTAATGTGTTTAGGCTTATGCCAAGCTTGTGGATATGATTGATGTTTATGATTATGCTTGTACTATGCATATGAAATAGGTAAGAAAAGGAAATGATACGGTAAGTACGTAAATAGGATGTATTATGATGTTATAAAAAGGTTTAATGAGATAAATAATGTATTCATATGATAGTAAATTGCTTATACTTTGAACGAATCAATCTATGTCATGAATAAATACACTGAATTGAGAATTAATAATTTTGTAGAGGCTTATGATAAGCATTGGGAACGGAAAGGAAAGTAAGTATATTAAAAGGTGTATAATCTTATAGAAAAGTTTACATTGCATCCCTTAAAATCCTTTAATGTTATGAATTATAAATATATGTGACATTAATGAATTTACTCACTTACGAGTTGGTAATTATGGTTTGGTAAATCTTGAGGCACTGGTATAGGTTTATATTTAACCTATAATGTTCATTATTGAAATGTAATATTATGCTTATGGTTTATACGAGCTTACTAAGCATTCATTGTTTATGTGGTTGTCTTTCTCTTACTTTTCAGATTATCAAAAGCTCGTCGGGTTGGAAGCTAGTTGGAGATCCATCACACTATCCAACAATTTTATCGGTAGATTTCTATGCTTTGGTCGCGGTTATAATGGCATGTATAGGTGGATTGATGTTTAATGTTTAGTTAATAATACTGGCATGAAATGTTGCTTTGGATATATGAAACTTTTGTTATTTTGATGCCTTGATGGTTGGTGTGCTTTTGGCTCTTTGATGCTTAATGGTTGGTGTTTATAAGATTAGATGATGTATAGTTGTGGCCAAAGTGGTAAGTTTTGGCATGGTTGCAAAATGATCATTTATGGCATGTTTTGATATAGAAACAAGTTAATCGAAAAATGGTTAAATATGCACAAGTATAGGTGTTTTGGTACTTAATGAAATAGCCATTGTGTTTGGCTAGTAAATATGGTATTTTGGTTGATGAATTAATTGTCATGTTGGCATGTATATATGTTTTATGAATAATGACAATTTGGCAATTTGGTGCTTAAATGGTGAATGATGGAATGGTAAGTTAAATGCATGCTATGAAATGTTGTTTTGATATGCTTGAAGGTTGTCATTAAGGTATGGTTTGGTATGGAAATAGATAGTGAGTATTGAGTAGATATATGGTTAATTTGGTAAGTTTGGATGTGGTTGTATGTGGCCAAGTTAACTAAGGTTTAGTGATGATAGTTGTTGAATGGGCAAATTGGTATATTTGAGTATGATTGGTATGTGAACATTGTGGTAAATGTTGGTCTAGAATTAGTTCCAATGGTTGGTTGATTTATGGCTAAAATTAGCAAATATATAATCATGTTTGATTGTTGTGACTGAGGTGCCTTTTAGGCATATTGGTTGTATGATTAATTATTATGATGATCTAGCTTGAATATGCATGTGTTAGGTACAATTTGGATGCATGAAAATAGGTGCATTTGGCTTGTACAAGTGACCAAGTTTTGGGAGAGGAAAATGGCTTGAAAATGGCCTATTTTTAATCCACACAGCCTAAGACATGGGCATGTATCTCAGCCGTGTGTCATGTGATATGGCCGTGTGTCCCTTATAGATATTTTTAAAGGTTGCATTTCGAGAGTTACACAGCCTGGCACACGAGCGTGTGGGTTAGCCGTGTGAATCAAGTCAGAGAGTTACACGGGCATGGACATGGGTTGGGACATGGCCAAAGACATGAGCGTGTATCTCAATCGTATAAGTCACACGGCCGTGTGACCCCTGTAGTATGAATTTTTCTATCTTTTGCCATGAAGTTCTAAATGTTTTCGATTTAGTCTCGAATCATTTCTAAAGTGTTTCAATGTCCTCGAGGGCTCAAAAAAAGGACGTTATGCATATGTTTGAATGGAATATGATGTGTTTTATAAATGATTGTAATCGAATGTTTTATGTTTAAAAAATTTTGGTAATGCTTTGTAACCCTATCAAAAAGTGAAAGGCACAAAAAGTGAAGAGGTTTGGATAGCATTTAGGGGAAGCTCAAGGGAAATTTTGTAAGCATAAAATCAGCAAAAATCAGTTGATTGGATCAGTTATAGGGACGGTTTTGGGCTGTCAAATTGCTTGGTGGATCAGTCTTCTATACTTAGCACACTGGGCCACTTTATTATTCAGACTTTATATTAATTTTTTGAAACAATTAATGTTGGATAAAATTCAATATAAAGTATATAAAATAATCATTATTGGATCGTCTTTGGCTAGAAAATAATTTAACCATGCTCTTGATTCACTTGATGCAAAAATGACCCCAACGTTCAAGCCTTTCGAGGTGTCTATCGAGCCAATTTTCACCTTTTGTGCAAAACTATTGAAAATAAACCAAATTTGTGAAAATTTATTATAAAAATAATTAAAATTCAATATGTTAATAATTTAGGTTCAAAATAATTATTTTATAATTAAAGTATGAATTTCAACAAAAATTACTATGAAAATGCATGAATTAGAGCTCAAAAGGTGCTGAAAAAGTCTATATATTTTTTTGTTTCCAATGACCACGATGGATAACCTCTTTGAACACACATTTCATTTGATTACTTCTCAAAACTAATCAAACTAAAATAACTTCAAACACATCATATCCTTATCAGTTACTTATCTATCAAAGAACTTCTTAGAATTTAACTAGAACCTACCACAAGAGTGATACAGAATTCACCACATAGACTTAGCAAAGTATGTCACAATGGCAAAACAAAATACACCACAAATACTAAACAGATTATGCCATAAAGGTCAGATAGAAGTATGCTAGAAAGGCTAATCTGAATGCGCCATAAAGTAATTACTACAAACACCACAAATGCTCTGTTTGGATGCCACTTAGGTACTAGAAGTACACTGTTGTGTTTGCGATATGGATTTGCCTAAACTCACAATCGCGTGAGGTTTGCCCATCATTACCCCGGGACACACAGAAACCTTTGTCAATAAATACAGCTCATCTGCCCTTTCTAAAATGTGCCATGTCCATGGATTTTCTTTAGAATTACCATACAGAATTTCGTGTTTACTGTCCTGACGGACTTTATCGAATGCCACCGCAGTGTCAAGACTCACATCATAATCTCCCAACCCTCTGTTACACCTAATTCCTTCAACACTTTCAATCATGTATTGTATTTCTTACATAAGTACACAATCATGTCTATACTCATTTTCTTAACCAAATCATACTTCAATTCACATTACTTACACATCACCACAATCATGTATCGTAGTATACGTCCCAGGCACGCACACAAAGTTTCTTAAGAAAATCACATACATATATACATTAATATACTTAACTCACAAGGACACTATATCAAGATCACATATATTTTTTCAACAATCATTCAAGTACTCAAGCATCATTACTGGAACATCGATTACAAGAAATCTATCTAGATGGACTTGTCGGAGTCAATATTAAGGACTCACCTAAAACTTACCTACTGTAGCTCGAAACTCCAAACTCGGACATCCCTCTCGAACCAGCAGCAAAAACTATTTAAAGAACATGAATTCACCATTAATAACCATTTACAGACAGATCACTAAGATTTCATTTATAGAAAATCCCCATGCATGGTCTCTTATTCATAACTTATTATTCATATAACTCTTAACAACCATATCCTATCAAAAACTTAACATGCAGAGCTATAATACTTACCAAAAGATGGAACAACTACTGATTGACCCAAGAACCTTAACTTCCAACTTAATGAGGTAGAAATAGTATTTACTTAAGAAAAAGAATCATAGAGTAATATTAAAGGAAGAAGAAAAACCTCCTAATGAAACCTTTACACAAATATATATACCTCCCAAAACCATTTAATTAAACTTGACATGTGTAACTTAATTCAAAATTTGTCATTCTTCATGGTCTACAGTTTAATATCTCATTTTTAGTGGTGTCAAAAATGGTGGTTTCAAGACCACAATTTTGATATGTGTGTTATTTAGTTAATTTTTATGGAGTTACATCAGAGTCGTATTAAATTTTGGTGAAGAAATTTTAATTTTTAGTTAATTAATTAATTAAAAATGACTAAATTGTAAAAGTTGCAAAAGTTAGTTTAATTATTAATAAATACTAAATTGATATGAAAAATAAAATTTATGGACCCAAATGGTAAATATACCATGTATTTGTATGTAGCAGACGGTTAATGGGTGTTTGGAGTGTAAATTGAATGTTTAATTAATGGCAAAATGGTTAATAGATAATTAAGGTGAAAACAAATAAAACAAATAAGGCTATCATCTTTCTTCGTTGATTGCCGAAATTGGGAAAGAAATAAGCCATGAAAATAGCTTGAGTATTCGACCACTTGAGGTATTGCATGTAAGTCCATTTTAAACTCATTTCTTGTAATTTAAATGGCTTGAGTATTTGACCACTTGAGGTATTGCATGTAAGTCCATTTTAAACTCATTTCTTGTAATTTTTTATGTTTTTAACATTGTTGCAACTAGGTCCAGCTAACTCATACCTTCGTTTTTGAAAATGTTAAGGATTTTGGATTTTACCATTGATGAATTCTTGTTGTTCATAATGTTAAATGATGGATTTGAAGTATTGGTTGTTGATTACGACTAGTTTGTAAAGTAATTTTTGTTAGTTTTAGCTAAAGGACTAAATGGATTGAATATTAAAATTGATAGGGAATTCTTAAGAATTTGGAATAATTTTGAGTTGTTATTGTATAGGTGAAATTTCGGTTGACTTGGGAAATTGTAAAATTTTGTTAAATTTGGAATTTCGAGTTTAAAGACTAAATTGTGAGAGATGTAAAAGTTTAGGGAAAATGTGTAAATAATGAAATCTTAAGGGTTTCATACATTGAATTGAGTTTGAAATGTATGTGAATTTCATAAATTGAATTTAATTACTATATAGATCAAGAATCGAGTCAAAAAGACAATAACCGAGGAAAAGGGGAAATTACGGAGTAGTCCCTGCGTTTTAACTAAAAGTGGACCGTAGGGAAGTTCATAGTGTTTTGATGTGTAGATGTATGTTTCTTATGATTATATCATTTTTTTCTAGTTAGTTATATATATATGTGGAATTTCATTAGTTACCTATATATTATTGAATGTTACAAATAAGTACATATGAAAATGAAAAATTAGTGGTAGCAATTCTTATGATTGCACATTGTCGACATGAATGTATTGATTTTATAGTATGTGTACAGAAATGATGAAGTGCTTCTGAATGATGAATATGTATAAAGATAACGAATTTATGTATAATGCCCGGTTGAACATAGTAAATGCTTAGGATACGATTGGCATGCCAATAGGTTTAGTATGCGCGCTTGAATGGGAATTGCACTCCGATGCCTCTATTTGCACTTCAGTGCCTCTGTATACACTTCGATGTCTCTGTGTTTGCACTACGATGCCTCTGATTGTACATTTGTGTCTCTGTTACGTATCTATTATGCCTCAATGTGGTGTAGTTACCCGAGTATCCGAGTCAAATTACTTAGTTCAATGGGCTATGAATTCTTTGAATTATAACTTATTATGTGCTTAAATGATATTGGATATTCTTGGAAGTAGTAAATGAAAAATGTTTCATTGAATTTCATGTTTACATGTGTACATAGCTAAATTGAAGAAACATGGTTTATAATAATGGTAAGCCCTTTGAGAAAAGGTTATTATGATATAACTTGATATGCGAACAAATACTAATGTGGTGTGTGAACTTGTATTTGGCTATTAGGAAATATAAATTATCTTCTTGAATATCTATTTTGGTTAAGGTAAGTTAATTTGGTGTTTGAACTATGAACTTACTAAACTTCTTTAGCTTACTTGTTTTGTTTGTGGTTTTTCTGTAGTTACCAATTTGCGGACTAATTGGATGGATTGAATTGGAGCTCACACTATCCAGCCATCTTGGTAGCTTTTCTATTTCATTTTCGGATATGGCACGTATATAGGTTTTTGTTGTTGATATGTAAAATGTTATGTTATGATGGTGTTTCTAGTTAAATGATTGGTTTTGGATGTGTGTTTGAATTGGTTTGGTTAGGTAATCCTTAATGTTAAGAATTATGTAATGATGCTTTGGAATGGTAACTTAATGTGTATGTTTATATTTTGGCCAATTTTGGTTGATGGATTGAGCATGAAATGATGACTAATGTTAAGTAATTTCTTAGTTGAGTTATTTGATTGAATTATCATTAATTGAGGTGCCTTTGAATGGCATATTGGTTAGGTCTTAGAGATTGTTTGAAATGGTATATTTTGGGTATCTTTCTATATGGTTTGGTCATGCTAAGGCTTGTGGAAGTGAGATGTCTTAATGTACAAGATTTGGACTTATTTTGGCTTGTTTTAAGGTAAAATATGCTACACATGGCCTAGGACACAAGCTGTCACACGGTCGTGTGCCGTTTTAAAATTAGGTGCAGGATCCAGAGGACGGTGTGACCCAACTTCATATACACATACAGTTTGGCACATGGCCCGCGACACGGCCGTGTGGCCCTATTTCGAATACTCACACGAACTGGGACACTGTCGTGTGTCTTGACTTCGAATGTTCACATGGTTTGGGCTATCACACGGCCTAACCACACGGCCGTGTGACCCCTATTTTCCCTATTTCACAAATTTTCCTAAAATGTTCTAATTTGTTACTATTTGATCCTAAACTATTCTCAGATTGTTTTTAAGACCCTGTAGGCTCGATTTAAGGCTTATAAGTATATTTTTATCATGAATTGATTTATTTGTTATGTGATTGTACTTTATTAGGTTAATTGTTCTGAAATGAAGTTAAATATTCGATTTTGCTCGGTAACACTCTGTCACCCTAATTCAGTAACGGGGATGGGCTAGGGGTATTACATACAGATCCTAGGAGAAACATAAATGAGAATCCTGTAAAATTAATATTTGACCAGTTAATTCAGTTGGTTCCTAACCAGGCCACTTTACAACCCAACTAGCACAGTATTCAAACAAGTTAGGCATACTAAACGTTTGGCGGCAACTCATACCATAATTACCTTTTCGCTTAACATAATATTTTTTCTTTAATTAGCAAAATAACCTGAATTGGAATCTTCACTTACTTATACGGCGGTTACTATACGCCTCCACATATTTGCCAAAAGAAGCAAATGGGCAAATTACACTTCGCCAAATAAAAAATTTCTCTACTAAATGCCTTAATCTCAAATCTTCTAGACTTGGGATGTGACACGATTACCCTATTACCTTATGTTATGTATAAGGTACTTATACATACTTTGGAAATTGTATAGAGTCTTAAGATTAGACTTAGAATAAGGATTATTCTATAGACTTAGAACTATTATATGGCATTACCCTTGAGGATTAATTTTAGAATCAGATATGGAATTAGGTATAGATTTAGACTAGGCTTTGAAAAAAACTGAAGTTCAAAACTTAAAATTAGATAAGAGCTTAGAATTAGATTTTGACTTATATTAGGATTAGAACTTAGAACTTAGGACTCCTTGCGTTGGTATCTTTCTATAATTTGAGAGTTTTAGATGTCTTTTCCATGACATATTCTATGCTTTTATTTGAATTTTGACTTGAGCAATATGTCATGATCACTTCCTTCACATCACACTCACTTCGGTATCCATTGTATACTTACATTTTATATTATTGATTGGATTCCATTTTCATTTTTTATGCATTATATATCTTTTAATTGAACATTTTCATAACTTGTGATGGTTAGTATAATTATTGAATGATTGCTTCTTGCTTGCTTATATGCTTTACTCATCCAATGAAGTATTTTGCCTGAATTCTTTCATTCTCTTGCTCTTCGTGATTAGTATCATTATACCTTTAACATGCTTTTTGTATCTATATTGTTGATATTATTGTGTTTTTCATGCCTTATTGTTAATAATATTTGGTATCTAGAAAAGGGCATGAAATCTTAAAAGATATCCATCTAGTAAGGGGAATACTAGAAATAGAAATTACCTGTGACATTATTGAGTTCTTAATGACTTCTTAATGACATCTTTATGCAAGGAAAACTAAATTGTATGATTCTTAGTGTCTTGCATTTAGTTGTTTTCATAAATGGATTTCAAGAATGCTCATTGGTTGTTTGTGAGAATACAATTAAGTATTGTTGACATGAATTTATTTTGATTCATTATGATTCTTGCGTAAATCTTATTCTCCCTAGGCTTTCATTTTCTAAATTTCATAAAAATTGGAATATTTCTTTAAATGTTTTATTTTCTTTTTGATATGTTAAAAAGAAAGAGAAAAAGATAAAATTTTCATATGCATTTGAAATGCTTATCTCTTAATATTTATGATGCTTATGAAAATGAATTAATGCTTATGTATGACTGCTTATTGATATATTGTTTGACCGTATGACATTTATAAAAAGTCTTGATTAATTATTGAATTTTATGTTGTGTGCATAATTGTTATGTCTTACTGAAATTATGCTTTCGAGTCTTGTTTAAGTGTATGGTATTAAAATTTCCAAGGAATATTTTATTTAGAGGATGTTATGTTATTGAAAATGTCTAAATGATTTAGGGGGTTTCAAAATGCAAATTTCTCTTAAAATTTTGTTATATCAAAATGGGAGAGATTGTTAGCTTCGATGTCCCAAGCTTTTGATATAACAACATTTAAGATAAATTTGATCACTAAGTCATTTAATGATCAAACATTTTTGAAGCATTTTAAAGACTTGCAAAGTACTCAAAAACATGTCTTAAATGTGTTTTAGTTTATCCAAATATTTGAGTCAATATCAAAGTGTTCTAAGATGTTTTAAATGTCTTTAAGACATTTTGGTAACAATGTATTGGTACGATACATTTGCAAGTCAATAGTAAAAAATCTCTCCATGAGGGAAATGTATCGATACATCCCTTAGATGTATCACTACATCTTTAGATGTATTGGTACAAGGGTTTTAGAATGGTAATTGACGACTGCTTTTATGAGATGTATCGATGCAGCCCTTAGATGTATTGATACATAAGCTGGATGGCTACTTTTTAAGCCCAAGATTAATGCTTCCAACAACTCCAAAACATCTCCAATGACCATAAAAGTCCACAAAATAATACCTTGATATAAGTCAAGAACACTTCAAGACTTACAAGTTGAACACCCAAGCATCAAAGTCAAGAGAAAAGCCTCAAATTCCTTAATCTTTCACTTTCTCTTGTGCATGTCTCTAGGAGCTTATTGTTAGAACTTTTATCATCTCATTTCCATTCTTTAAGTGAGCTAATATTTGTAAACACAAACCTTTGAGAGTCTTTCATTATTTACACATTTCTCTTTCTAATTAAAGAGTGTACTTAAGGTTTTTTAGGTATAAAACTTCGAAGGATTAAAAAGGGTTCTAGTTAAGCCTTGTAAAAACCTAAAGGTTAGTTAAGCTATAAAAATAAGGGGAAGGCTTTATCTAAACCTTGTTAAAAAGATAAAGATTGTAGAGGTTATACCTTTTTTCTTGAAAGGTATCAATTTTATATAATGAATCAGGAAATCTTTGGTTTAAGTATACCAAGATA
The DNA here is from genome assembly GCF_007990345.1 of Gossypium hirsutum. Classification (NCBI taxonomy): domain Eukaryota; kingdom Viridiplantae; phylum Streptophyta; class Magnoliopsida; order Malvales; family Malvaceae; genus Gossypium; species Gossypium hirsutum. Next base: position 36,945,104 of record NC_053443.1, read on the forward strand.
GTAGAGGCAAGCAATTGAGGTTGAATCATTATAAAATTGTTCGTGCAAGCTTTTCTCTCTTCCTATTTTATTTTAGAAAATTTTTGTAGAAAATTTTTAAAATACCATTCACTCCCTTTTGATATTTTCATGGCTAACGAAGTCTTTTAATATAATTAAATTCTTGTTTATTAATCATGATTGTAATACCCAAATTTTGCCCGACCCGAACCCAAGTATTAAAACCCAAATATAGAAATATATATATAAGGAAATAAATATAATAAAAGTCTAATACAGTCCAGTATTACAAATCTAATAAAATTCAGGCCCATATTACATTCAGCCTACAAACCCAACTAGCCCGAAATCACTAACAAAATAGTCCCAACCCAAATTTCCTAATACCCAACCTAGTCAGCCCAATACACCACCTAATTATATACCAAAAATTAAACCCAAAACCCACTAAAATCCAAACCAGCTAACCCTAGCCCAATATTGAAGGCCCAACAACTTAGCCTAGCTGAGAAAGAAACCCTAGACAGCAAACTCCCAGCGCCACAGCAGCCCCAACTCCTCCGTGTATGCTGTGCCACATCCCCCCTCCGTACGTCGTACCTGCAACAACAGACAACCAACAGCAAACAGCCAGAGAAGCAAAATAACAGATTGACAGTTAAAATAAAAAGTTTTCTGTAATTTTTATTTTTATATACATATTTTTTATTTCGGCTATATAAAGCCAGATAGAACACTGTAAACGAACCCTTTTTACGGATATTATATATAGAAAAAGAGAATATTCAAAGAAAAAAACAAGCAGAAATTCGAAAGGTGATTGCAGCATTTTTTTTTACTCTCTAGTTTAATCTTTTCTATTTCATTGTTCAATTATTACGTGCTAAAAAAAGGAAAAACAGAGACAGTAAAAGAAAGAAAGACATACCTGGTAACCGCATCCTCTCCCTCCGTCGTCATTGGAGTTGAGTGGGGGTTGGAGGGTCAAGGAGAGGATTCGTCGAGCGGCGCAGAGGGAGTTTTAGTTTAGGTTTTGTTTTTGATGAAAGTGTTAGGTTTTTTTTTAAGGTTTATTTTAGTTTTAAGCACAGGGACTAAAACGTCGCTGTTTGTTGCTAGTAAAATGGCTTCAAAACGGCGTCGTTTTGAAGATCCGATCCGAACGGTGACCCGATCCGATAAGGATCCGCGCATTATGGATCGATTGGTATATTTATTCAACAGGTCCTTTCGTGTTTACTGGAATTGTGATTTAATTTCTTTAATTGTTTGTAATTTGTACCGCATATTTGATTCCGATTCCGTTTGGATCCAATTTTAAACGGCGCCATTTGCTACGAGTGGTTTTGAATGTTCAAGTTTTGCGCATAATTATAATTTTAGTCCCTCATTTTTTGATCGATTACCAATTTAGTTTATCTTTATTTTTCTTTTTATTTTTATTTGTAGTGTTTTTTTTTTGAATTCCAATATCATTTTTAATCCTATTATTAGTATTATTATTATTTCTTCTTTATATTTAAATTATGTGTTAACTTTAACTTGATTTTTAATAGTATAATTTTAAATCGAATTTAGTACTTATTTTAATATATTTATTTATAACATATTTTAATATTTAGTTCGACATTACCTTTAAACTTATTATTATTATAATTTTAAAATGTACTATACTATTATTTTAAATTATTATTGACATGTTTTAAATTTATCATACATTTTTTTATATCTATTATATATTTTTATCTTCAAACTTGACATGTTATTATTTGATTTATTATTTATTAATATGTATATTTTTATAAGAATTTGGTATAATTTGTATATATTTTAATGTTTTGTTTAGGTTATAGCTTAAAATTCATTTTTGTATATCTATATGTTAAATGTTTATATAAATTTTTATACTATTTTTTCAAGGTTGTTATTATTTTATTTCAAGTTTATTTTGAGTTCATGCATGCAATTTATTTTAAAACTTTTACATGTAGTACTTTTTTTTCCATTTTTTATTATCTTATTGTATTTTTTAAAATTGATGATAGATTTGTTTAGCTTTTGAACATCAATGTTGATATTTGTATAACACTTATTTAATTGTTTTAGTTTAAATTTAGATTGTATTTCATATTCTACATTGTATGTATTGTTATCCAATCACGTTCCTTTTACGAGAATTGTATTTTATTAAGGCACTATAGTTGTTTTATTACTTAATTCCTAAAAGCTCGATGTTCATGAGTTCTCGAAAGAATCACGCCTTAACTTACTAGGCTTTGATTCTTCCCAATGAATTTAGATAATCGAGTGTTCAATTTATTAAAATCATTCAATTTTAAAAGTAAGCATTTAAGATTTCAAAGTGTTGAATCCTAACTTACTAGATGTGACATTTTGCTATCTCGATTTTTAAAATAAAGGCAATGTTTGATGTTTAGAAACTTCGAGAAATTGAACCCTAACTTATTGGATTCTGATTTCTCACTTGACTTAAATGACCAAACAACATTCTCAAAGTACATGATTTTTAAAATTTGAAAAATTAAAAGATGTACTTAGTTTTGACGATTGAATTGTTGCACTCTAACTCACTGAGTGTAGCAATTTATTTCTTCAAAATGAGTGCATCTTGTTATTCAATTTGGTTTATTCAAATTTGAACTTTAAAAGGATCGTATTTTAAAAGCTTTTCAAATCCTCGGCACTAAGACATTAAACAATCAATTCGGTACCAATTTTGGGCGTTACGAGGGTGCTAACCCTTCCTCGTGCGTAACCGACTCCCGGACCTATTTTCTCAAATCTCGCAGACCTAAAATTTATTTTTAATGGTGAACCAATCACACCTTAATAAAAGATCGGTGGCGACTCCCATTTTTATTTTTAAAAGTCAATTCTCATTTTCAAACTTACAAAAAGGGTTTCGACAATGATAACTCTTTTATTAAGTAAATTTATTTAATCAAATATTTTAGTAAAATTACAAAACTTATTTAAAAATGTGATAAAACTTATAAATAATAAAAATATATTTAAAATGGAAAATTTAGTAATATAATGAAGAATTAAAAATAAATTGGTTAGTTAAAAAGTTGTCTAAATTAATGCTTTATATATTATTATATTATACATTAAAAATTTTATTGATAATTTTAAATATTTTTATTTTATTTTATTTTAAATCACTTTAATTATATATTTTAAAAAAATAAAATTTATGTATAAATATATATTAAATAAATAAAACTAACTCATGCATGGATAACAAGCTAGTAAGGTTTTTTTTTTTTATGAAAACAAACTAATTTTCAATGTTAATAAATTGCAATATAATTTCAAGTTAAATCTAAATAAAGTACAAATTCCCAAGGAACTCTTGTCGTCGAAGATTCAAACTTCTCTTCAATACTTTCATTTCCCCAAAGCCATTTTCTTGATTCTCTTATTAAAAAAAACTGTTTACGATAAAATTAACGGAAGGAAGAGAGGAATGAAAAGTCAAAACTATGAAACCTCGGGCGCAATGCAAGCCGTATTGTTTTGAACGGACCTGCTTCCCTCCGAGACGCTCTACGGCATATTTTCCCAAAATCTTCACCCTCTATTAATTTTAATATATTATTAATATTAATAAATTTAAAATTTTATATAGATTATTAGATGATGACGTGATACAATCTTAAAGTGTCATATACAATGTTTTAATAATCGGACTCGCAACTGAATCAGTCAAACCACTGGTTGAATCAATCAGTTCAATTATTAAACCAACAATAATTAAATAATTAATTAAAAGTTTATAATTTTTTAAAAAATAAAAAAATATTAAATTGATTCAACCTATTTAACTATTGATTTTTGTCATAGTTTTTTTTATCAGTTTCAAGCAATTTTTCATTCAATTGGGTCGACCCCTTTGTTGGGACCACTATATTGATCGGTTCTTGGTCAAACCAACCAATTCGGTCATATTCCAAAAACACTAATCACATCATTTAATTTTGATAGAATCTAAATTAAAAGATTAAAATAAATCTAATTACTAATTTAAAGATTAAAATAAATCTAAATTTAAAGATTAAAAAATATAAATTTTATAAAGAAATTTTTATAAAATTTTAAAAATAAAACAAATTTAAAATTAAATAATAAATAAAAAGAATATAAAATATTAAAAATAATCTATTTTGAAAAAAAAAATCCAAAAGAGCTATTTTTAACGAATATTAACGCATACCTTTTTGAGTTGATATTTAGTTTCTAAAATACTACTTTCAATAGATTTTTCATGACATAATTAATGTTACGAGTTAACTAAGCATCAATTCGGTTAGAAATATTACGAAATTGTTATTATTATTATTATTAATTAGAATAAATTATATTATTCAATTATATCTTAATCGTTTTACTTTTAAAAACCCAATAAAACTTGCATGTTGGATTTGAATCATGACATTTACATCAATAATACATTAATTTTATCTCTAAACCAAAATTTTATTTTAATATAATATTTACAATTTAATTGTATTGTACATATTGATAATGTTGTTGATTTAGTTAGTGAATTAATTTAATATGATATATTTAATTTTTTTTAATTTTATTTTACTCACAATTTAATCTATTTTTTCATTTCAGTATCATAAATATTTCACATGTTATTATTAATTAGTTTCAAATCATATGCTTCATTATTCACTGTATGTTATTTTTAAACACCTCTTTATATTCTAAGTATTTAATTTCTATATGCATACACGTGCAATAGAATTTCTAATTAAAGATAATAATTTTGACTAATCTTATATTAAAATTATTAAAATTTTAAAGTGGTACAATAGCACTTATGGAAAAACTTGTCAACAATATTTTCTTTTATAGATTTCATTTTTCTAAATTTTCCCAAATTTTTGGATAATTTTTATAATTTAAGAATTTTTTAATACTATATAATTGTGTTTTATAGTTTTTGGAAATTTTATGATTTTTTAATTTTTCTTTAAAATTTGGAAAATACTATTATTTTCGGAATTGTTAGATAATAATTTTTAAAAATTTTAAACTATTTTAGGAAAATTTTTATATTTTAGAAAGTTTATTATTTTTAAAATTTTTGGATTTTTATTTTTTTAAAGATTTTTTAATATCATATATTAACTTTGAAATTTTTACCAATTCAACTAATTATATTGGGACACGAGTCATGTATTAACAAAAATATTAACTCCATCTTCAATTGTATTTGTTCGCTCAATTTTCCATTTATATAGAGACTAATCTCAAATAGTTATGAATATCTCCATGCATTTATAAAATAAAAATATGTAGTTTCTTTAAAAATAAAAAAGAATGACCTAAAGTGTACATTATAATAAATAGTGGGTAAAATTTGATTTGATTTGGAAAAATTGAAAAAAAATTTGAATTTCGAATTAATCGAATCAAGTTATTCAAATTATTCGAGTCTACTTGAATAAATCGAGTCAAGTTTCGAGTTCGAATCGAGATAACTTGAATAATTCGAATAACATATTGGTGTAAATACCCTTTTTAGTCCCGTCAACTTTGAAAATAAGCAAATTGGTCTCTCTCTCAACAAAGATTACAAAATAATTCAAAATAATTTTAAAAAATTCAAAATGTTTATAAAAAATTCAAATTTTTATATTTTTAAAAAATTATAAAAATCTAATGTATATAAAAGTTAAGATTTTAAAATTTTTCTAAAATAATAATTTTGGGGCCTAATTAATGATTCAAATTTATCATACTCAAGTATCTTATTATTATTATTATTTTGCTTTAAATTTTTTTTCAAATATATATAATTTCAAATTTATGTGTTTTAATATGGAATTAGTTATACTGTAACAATATTTTTATTTGACATGTTTAATTTTTTTTAATTTAACTCGAACAATTTCACTCGACTCGATTCGAAAAAATTTCAAATTGAATTAGGATAATAAAATATGACTCATGAGCTCGATTAACTTGAAATTTTTTATCTCGATTCGATCGAACGCTCACCCTTCATACCAACCAATCATGAAAGAGCTGCAGGGGTTAAAATGGCATTATTTCAATTTATTAGAAAAAGGCATCAAAATGATTTGGCATTAAATTATACTGATGTACTTGACAATTGATTAAAATTATTAGCCTTTTTTATACCCAAAAAAAATTATTAGCCTATATTTTATTTTTAATGTTCTATATATGTCAACTCTCTAATTTAAAAACAAAATATTATATATATTAAATTTAATCTAAGTGAAAATAATTTAAATTTATTTCTTTATTTTTAATCTAATAAAATATCATATAAGAAATCTATGTATAATTTAACGAAAAATGTTGCCTCATAAATAACAGAGTTAGTGAAAAATGTGAAAATTAAACCAAAACTAAAGTTTGATGAATATAAATACACCAAATTAAAATTAATATTTAATATTGCAAATTGTATTAAAATTTATATATAATTTTGATATTCGTCCCCAATCAAGTAGGGATTAATTCGAGTTTACCCCTAAAATTTAAAAATCCCTTCACTAAATTAAGTATTTATATATTTTTTTTACATACATACTTATATTAAACAAATTTAAATTATTATTTGAAATTAACATTTTTATTTTTTAAATTCATTCATTCATTTCAGAATGTAATTTTATATATTAATTTAAGAAAAATCAAAATTATATTTTTACACGCCTATTAAATGTACTCACCAATTATTTTTGACAAAATCTTAAAATATTTTTGTCCTATATAACCCCATAATCATGTACATTTTTATTTTGGTCTCAAGAAACCAATTTAATTTATTCTTTTTTACTTTTGTTTATGGATTTATAAATTTATAATCCTACTTGAACTTATTAATTTTTATTTGTAATATTACTTATATATATACATTATTCTTTAGATGAGTGATTGAGTGCTTTATCTGATTTCAATTTAGTTGAGAAATGATAAAAATTTATGTTTTTATGAAATAAGTTATATTCTTATGAGAATATTTTTATCTTTTATATGTTTATAAAAGAATCAATAAAAATCTACATTATGATATTTAAACATGACACCATAGTTGTGAGACTTTAAACCTTACCATTTCAACAAAAGCTTCTCTTGGTTTTTACATAAACTTTTAAGAAATATGTTTTTTTTTTACAATTGCATTGTGAGCTTAGGTGAATCTTGACATTAAATTTTAAGAGGTCTAACTAAAAATTTTAAAAACTTTTAGGGTTTTAGTGAGAAATTTTAAAAAATTTTGTAGGTCTAATTAAAACTTTCAAAAATGTTAGAGGTTTTATGAAAGTTGACACACACAAAAAAGACACTGAAGAGTCTAATTGAAATTTTTATAAATTTTCAAAGGTTTAATAATAATTTTAAAAAAAATTCTAGATATAACTAAAATTTTCAAAAAAAACTTTGACTCCCTAAGCCGAATGAGGATCTAACTGTGATTGTGAGTGTACTATATTCTAATATTTTTTATACTAATAATTAAAAAGTTAATTCTTTTTCTAACTACATAAAAAAAGTGAGGAGAATTTCAAGGTTTCAAAATTTTAATTATATAAGTTTTTTTGCACGATAAATTTTGTGGATTTTATATTTTTAATTATCATTTTACGTTAATGAATTTTCAATTTTGATGAGTTTAAAAAAAAAAAACTATTGCTATGTTTGAAATCTTTCAATTTTAATGTTAGCAATGACAATTGCATAACTATTTCAGAAGTTGGAAATATACAATCATGATTAAAATTAAATGAACCAACATTTTAGTTTAGTGAGTTGTTGCAACTTTGTCTAAATTCAAAAACGCTTTTTTCTTTTGTAATTGAGATAATTCTCTTTTTTCTTTTAAATGTAAAGTTTCTAAATAAATTAAAATATAATAAACTTTTAAATATTTAATTCAATATTTTAAAAGAAACCTATTAAGTATATTTATTTTTTATTAGAAATTAAATTAAATATATATTAAAATTTGATGACTTTTTTAATAAAAATTAATGGTGTTTGAAAATAAATATAATATTTTATTATTTTATTATTAAAATCAAACTCCGCATTGCGGTATTATTCCTAGTGTTATGTATGATGATGTTATCTGAGACTGCTTCTAAATTATTAATTAGACAATAATTTTATTTAGATAAATAAATCAATTATAAGAAAAAAAATATATATATATATACACCTTTTAAAGGTTATTCCGTAAACTTAAATCTAAACTCCTATGACATATTTTCCTTATTGCAATTAGATGGTTTTACAATCAGTTTGCATTCTTGACATGTGCACAATCGGTTCAGTAAACTTGATCGATGGAAATTCGATTAAAAAATTTGAAAATAAATTCTAGTTTTGAATTAATTAAATAGAGTTATTTGAGTGAACTAGAATAATTAATTTAGTTTTGAATTCGAATCTAGTTGAATTTTACAATTCGAATAATTCAAATAACAAATTGGTGTAAATACCCTTTTAGTCCCTGTCAATTTTAAAAATTAACAAATTGATCACTCTTTAAACAAAAATTACAAAAAATAATCAAAATATTTATAAAAATTCCAATTTTTTTAAAATTTATAATAATTTTCATTCTAAAGAATATATAAAAAATTTAAAAATATTCTAAAATAATAATTTTGATATCTAAATAAGTTAACTAATGATTTAAGTTTATTATACTAAAATAATTTTTTTATATTACTTTGAAAAAGGTTTTTAAATATTTATGGTTTCAAATTTATGTACTCCAACATGAAATTAATTATACTATAACAAGATTTTAATTTGACATGTTTAATTTTTTAAACTAACTCGAATAATTTCACTCAATTCAAATTGACTTGAATTTCATTTTACTCGACTCGATTCAAAAAAATTTTAAATCGAGTTAAGACGATAAAATAGAACTTAACAACTCGGCTAACTCAAAATTTCTTTCACTCGATCTAATTCGATCTAACCCTAACAATGGATGCAAAAATTGGAAAAACAAGTTTAAAAAATTTTGTTCCTCAAAGACTGTAAGTAAAGTATTCGAACTTTGAAATAGCATGCAAAGTGACCCAGAAAGCCACCCAAATATTATTTTATTTGATATAAATCTGCTAAATGTTAAGAACAATTAAAGTTTACATATCTATAAATTTGGTAACACTATTTCTCACTTACACCAATTCCACAACCAGAAAGGAAATAATGACGTAAAATTTGGAGGAAAAAGAAAACAAAAATAGAAATTAAATCAAGGAACAAACAAAAAGAAATGCCTGGCTTTCCCATGTACGCCGCTGAAAATATTTTGGACTCCGATGAAAACTTTCTTGGCTTACTCTTGTTCGACATTGGAAGTGCCAGCCGATCACCCGTCTTCAATCGTAAATACCGCCATAACAAAAAAGGAGTTCAGAAACTCGAAGGTCGCCAGATCAAAATACTTGAACATGACATTATTATAACAATAGCACTAATGTTCAATCTTTTGCAAGCAAAAACATATTGTTATTTCTTCCTCCTCTTCATACTCCTTGAGAAAAAGAAAAGAAAAAAATAAAGGGGGAGTTTGTGAGTGTAGGAGTGAACCCACAGGAGAAATAATATAAAAAGACCGAAATAATGAAGAGGTAGGAACTAGGAAGCTAGTCTAGCCTAGCCTAGGAAAAAGGAAGAAAAGGTTTTTCCCAAGAAGATGACTAGCGTTTCTCGTTAATGTTGTTTTCAAAGAAGAGGGCTGGCTGGCAGCCCCTTTTGTTTCACACGTTCGGGTGGTTCCTTTTGTCGTTCCCTTAATCCTCACAATTACTAAATAATTAAGCTGTCGACTTTATTTTAATTGTTTAGTTCGTTTATTCTTTTTAAAAATAAAATTTATTAATTTGAAGTTTGAATTTAACTCATACACTCTCAACTCTCTTTTAGATTTTAGATGCCCTCTAGATTTAAAAAAAATTATTTTAGTTTTCTATTTAAATTTTCGTTTTTTAATTTTTTTAATTTAATTTTTTATCAAATCATCTCAAAATGGATGAAAATTTAACAAATATTGACTTTATTGAGTGGAAATACATGTGGATTGTCATGTGGATATCAAATTAATAATTAATTATTATTTTTAAACTAAAAAGGGAAAGTTATTAGAAATATTTAAAATTTTGTAAAATAAAAATATCATAATCTTTTTAAAATTAAAAAAATTAAAAATTAATTAATTGTTGATGTGGCATCCACGTGTGTCCACATCATCAAAGTTCATGTTTGTTAACTTTTTTTATTATCTATTTTGAGGTGAATTTTATAAAAAAATAAATTCAATGATTAAAAAAGACAAAAAAATTTAAATAAAGGACCAGATTAATTTTTTTATAAAATTGAAGAGCTAAATAAATAATTATACCATTTTAAATTTATTCATAAATTTTAATTGAATGTGCTATGGAACTCATACATTTTAATTTGGTGAATATATTACATTCAATTATATATTTGAAGTTTTGCTTTTGAATCAGGTCAACATATTTATAAAATAAAATAAAATAAATCAAAATATTTTTTATTTTGGTAAATATAATTGTGAGTATTACATTATAAGTACAATAGGATTAAATTAATCTTTTTATATATAATTATACAAAATCAAAACTCATATCATAATCCACGTTAAATTAAATAATCTATATATATATATTTTGAACAAAAATAATCTCTATAATTATATATAAAAGGAAGGTCCCTTCCTCATGTTGACACGTGGAATTACCTCCCAGTTTCATTTTTTTATTTGAATTTTATAGAAAAATGACAAATTTTCAATTTTTGTCTTTATGCTACACTCAAATTTTAAATCGCCTAATTATAGTCAAATTTTAATTTTGATTCCTATGTTACACTCAAATTTATGATTCAATCTTTATACTTCAATCTTTTGACATAATTTGGAGCATTAATTTTTTATAATGTCATCGATTAGTTTAAATACTTTTTTTTGATTAAAATGCTAATGTAACTTTTTAGAGTTAGTAATACTATTAAAATTTTTTATTAAATTTAAGACTATTGCAATGTCATTTTTTTATTATATGATTACTAAGTGAATATATATATTTTAATTTAAAAATATTACACTAGTAAATTTAACAGAAAAAATTAATGGTAATAACTAGATCTGAATTTTTAAATTTAAAAAATAGAGAAACTAAATTACTAAAAATAAAAAATAAAAATTTAAATTTTAAATATACAAATATTACAAAAAAGGTGAAGTATATTTTAATATTTACTTTATAATTTTACTCAAAAAATAATTAATAACTATTCAAGGCGAAGTGTTACTATCCAAAAAGTTTTGGCCGGTGGTTTCTTTAAGGGTGCCTTTAAATGATCCAAAAAACTTTGTTGGGTTTGGTTCTTGTCTCTTCAATAAACTGGCCTTGATTTAAGGAACAATGTTAATATTATCCAAGGTTTTGACAAAGCCCTTGTTTTAGTATATTTTAGTATCGGTCAATTTGATTGTACCTACTACTCAAGTAAACCTCGGTAAATCAATCTCTCCAAAAACTCAACCGATCCACGTGTATAATAAACAAGGTTTAGAGGATAGGTTTTAAGTTTGGATCCCATTTAACAAAGGTCAAATTCTGTCACTAGTGGCTATATTTTACGAAAGTTACGGGCTTAATGTCTATACTTTAATTTGATTATTTTTAAATTATATAAATTTAAAATTTCAATTCTCACCAAATAATAGTTGTTAAATTCATTCAATTAAATTTTGTTATTTCTAAAATTCGATGAGGCAAACAAATTATCATATTTGTAATATCATATCAGCTTATTAATTTCACATATTACTTACTAAAATTTTAATTGATGGATTAACGATGGTCTTTTGCATCAAAACTAAAATTTTAAAATTCGAAAAGTATAAGGATATAAAATAATCCAATTAAAGAATACGGGCTAAATCTACAATTGTACGCCGCATAGTATAAGATTAGTAATTGAATTTAATCGAAAAAAATTACCTACTACTATTTGGATTAGGATTAAAATTTCAAATTCAAAAAGCACAAGAACTAAAATAGATTAATTCAAAAAGTATAGAAACTAAGATTGATCAAATTAAAGTATAGGGACCAAATCCATAATTTTTGTAATTTACAGGGATTAATAGCAAAATTTATCCTTTATCAAACATTCTTCTTGGTTGGGTTTGACTCAATTTGAAATATATATACAAAGTTATGCCTAAATTTGGCTCAATCAAAATTATACATAAGATTCGTCCAAAACTCTAAATTGGAAGAGATTTGATCCCAATGTGAAATTATTGATCTGTCCAAAAACTTATATTGGTAATATTAAAGTAGATGGGAAAGCTCTTGGACTAGATGGGAAACAAGATATTTTGTTCCAACAAAATCGGAATTCTATTGGGCACACACATTATCATTTGTTGGAATGACTTTCTCAGCAAGGGAAGAATGCTTAATGAGCATAACAACACTTTCATTGCTGTCATTCCTAAGACTCCTGTTCCAATCTCTGATTATAGATCAATCAACCTTTGCAATACAAATTACAAAATTATTCTAAAAGTCCTTGCCAATAAGGTCAGGCCAATTCTTGGTGATGTGATTTCCCCTTTTCAAAGTGCTTTTATTAGTAGAAGATAAATATGGGACAACATTATCCTAAGAGATGAAGTTTTACAGAAAATCCAATAAAAAAAATCGGGTGCTGACCTTCTTGGAGGTCTCAAATTGGGCATGAACCAGGCATTTATTAGATTAAGCTGGACCTTTATTGAAGCAGTTCTTGAATAAATGGGTTTGTCTAAGTGGTGGGTTGATCGAATTCTTTCTTATATTTTTACAGTAGCTTCCAAGTACTGATCAATGGATGGAGACCTTTCCAAGCTTAGAGAGGACATACGCAGGGAGATAACCTATCCCCCCGGATCTTCTATCTTATGTCATAGGAAAAATCAGATTAAAAAAATATTGTTTTTTTAGGTATAGCAAAATAATTTTTTCTTAAAATCAAGCTTTTGTTATTTATAATAATAAATTTATTTACTTGAATTATACACACATTTTCGAAATAGACGAATTTGGTTGGTTTTGACTTTCAATCACTTGATTTTCTTCTCTAATCTCAAACTCCGATTTATTTAAAGTATAGACTCTAAAATCACGAACCGAATTGCCTAGAATGAAAACTTAATTAATATTAAGTGAGGATATTAATTTTCTCAAAGGCTAGAAATCAAAGACAAACTCTATTTAAATATAGAATTTATTTTGAAAAAATAACTCAATTATATAAAATTTATTTTCTAGAAATAGAACCATGAAAACCTTGACTGATAATTTTATTTTATTACCCATCTCTTTATATATCTATTTAATAATTATTTATGATATAATTGTGATATATATGAGATGACCCACAGTTGATCTATCAAAGATAAGAAGTGTGATAATGGAAAAAATACATGTGTTGTATTGTTCCATTCACTTTTTGAGGTTATTCAAGTACTGTGGGAGTTGTGGTAATGAGAAGCTGCACGTCTAGGATTGGATCTGGCAAGAAAATGCTTGGTTTTTAAGTGGTCAAATACGACTCACATTTCTTTCCTGGGATCTTACTTGGTGCATGAGTTACATTCACTTCGATTTTTCCCAAAAAAAAATTGTGGAGAATCAAAATTGTTTGATTGACTCTTGTGAATGAATGAATGAATGTGAATATTATAAAATTGTTAAAGCATGTCATGTTTACATGAGATAAGCATGTCATATAATTTAGGAAAGAATACCACATGTACTTGTCTTTCATATATTGATCATACATGATTGAAATGGGAAATTAAAACCTTGCATGTTTTTTAAAAAAGTGAGTGGGAGAAGGTTCGTAAATAAGACCTACGACCTCCATCAATCGTCTGTTGTGATGGCACGAAATGGACTTACCCCAAGGTAGACATTTTCATGTGGATTTCACTAAGGAGACTTTCTAAAAGTAAGCAAAATTTTCTTATGATCATATGATAGTTGGACTGGCCCCTGTGGTAGGTATTATCATGCGATACATTAAGAAAATTTTGTCTTCAAAAGAGGACAACTAGTCAAAGTATGCTACTCAGTGAGATTGTCCCATGATGACTCATTTATGGTGCATGATGCGATAGGTGTTAAGTTGATGGTTATACACTCAATATTTTCTAGTTAAGTAACTCCCCATAGAGCTCTACTTAAGTTAGAATAATGGCCAAACATTACATGATTATTAGTACATGTGAATGCCTACAAAAATTAGGTTCATGTAATAATTGGATGGAAATCCATGTTCTTATTAGTTGATTATGATCACCCCACGGTGGCTTGATTCAGTGGGTTTGGGAATTATCGTTGCAACGGCTTACAAATGTTTTCAAGATTTAATGTAAGACGCATGTATCATCTTAATGCATATCGTAATATTGCAAAACACTTTCAAATATTTTATTAATACAGAGATATTAATAAATGAATGTTTTATTTTCAGTTTGAAAATGGTACCGGCTCCCTTATTGAACATACTCACTGAAAACAAACTGAACATAAATAACTATAAGAATGGTAAAGACTAATATTTCATCTATCAAGTCTAATTGGGGAGATGCATTGTCTTAAGCATCGGAGCGGATGACTCCCAGAAGATAGATACGTAGATGTGACTGACTAGACAGACAGTACATTAGATAGGACAAAAGAAGAATAGATACTTAATCCGTTTATGGATTTATTCTTTTGTGATATTCATAGTGTGACATACCTAAATCCTGAGTAGATGACAGACTACGTATGCGTGACTCGTACACTTTGATGTAAGTAAAAGACTGAGTTCAAATAAATAAGGAACTGAAAGTTGGTGTGTTTGGTGTACAACTTCTGTAGTATGTATCGTCATTCACAATAGTGAAATTCATAGACCGAAACATGGGATAATATCCTCTTATTGGAATTACATGGTTGATGAAAAGTAAATATGGCCACGGGTCATCTGTCTTTGTGATGGATTACTTGATCACTATTTGATAGTGATTGACTTTTTATGAAAAAAGATGTAATGGTTACCATGAGAAAAAGTAGGATCATATTGGGAGAATAGATACTATCCCAAAGAGATCAAGGATATCCTATGAGGGTAACACACTAATGACAAGGTCATTGGATGAGCACTGAGTAGTTGTTTTCGTAATGGTTAGTCATTGAGGAGAGCTTAGTGACGATACTATAGTGAAATGACTTCATGACTGAATGAGTTTATCAGGCCTAGACAATATATTGTGACAATAAAGTTGCCATGCTGGGATGGTACAGTTAGTCTAATAGGGAAAAAGCTAGAACTTAATTATAAATCATTTGAGCCTCAACCACATATGTTCAATTAGTCTCTTTGTTAGCTCGTTAAAACCAGAAATGAATTGCGTGTTTGAATAGAAATGAATGAAATGAATAGAAAAGAGAATTGGGAAACATTCAGGAAGGATTATGATTTTCTCTAAAATAGAATGAAATTTGAAAATGAATGTAGGTTTCCAAAAATTGAAATTTTAATGAAAATGAAAATGAAAATGGAAATTTGCAATCCTATATAGGATTACTTAAAAAATGATGGAAGAATGAGTTTATGTTTTTGGATTGTTTTGAAGCCTGAAAATGCAAATAAATCATTTGGTCATAGTGAACATGTTGAGTTGTGACATATTGAATGAATTTTGTCAAAATTTTAGCAGGGGCAAAATTGTCAAAATTTTATCGGGGGTAAAATTGTTAAAATTTACTGGTAAAAAATTAAGGTGAGAAAATTATTTAATATGTATATATTAAATTTTATTTTGGAAAATAGAAAAACTAAATCGGATTGGATTATATTACAGAGTACTAGGTCAAAATGGCCTAAGAAGTACTCACAATTGGACTCAAAGTGAGAGAGGCCCAAAACCCCTCATATAAAATGAATGAGGCAACAACCTTAGTAGAAATACAAGGGTGAGTCATTCACCCTTCTCCTATTCTAAGTAGGATGTTGTTTCCTATTTAAACAAACATCTACAACTCTACAAGGGTTCTATCTTCTCTTCCTATAAATACATGACACTGGTAGAGCTATTAACACAACTTTTAAGAGATTGTTATTCTATTGAAAAATTAAGAGAAATTATTCTAAACTTATAAATATATTTTCCAGAATAATAATTTTTCTGGTTTCTATTAAAGAAGAGAAAATTTTTGTTTTCACACCATAAGTAAATTTTTTTCTAGTTTTGTGTTTTGATTCAATTGGTTTGAGCACACACTCGAAGCAAGTCGTGGTATGAGAACAGTAGAGACGATCATTTGGTTGAAAACCAGAAAACATCAAGGATTCATTTATCCGAAAATACATGTATGAATTTAGTTAATGTTTATTAATATAAATATCATAAACTAGGTCAATTTGTAAAATTTTAATTTTCCACTGAACAAGAAAATCATTTTCAAACTAGATTTTTTCCAACACGATTAGCATACATTGCGTCAAAGTCATGGAACTTGGTCTATTTGAGCGTGTACTACTTCTAGCAGATACTTAATGAATGCTTTGCTCTAGCCAACATTCCCACTTTCCCAATTATTGTTGGGTTTAGGAAGAAACCCTTTCCCCTTTTACAAGTGTCACCCTTAGAGTTTCAGAATTTGAATCATCTGATTTATTTCAACCAAACTTCCTTTATAGGTTTGGATATTTAAACTAAGGCGTGAAGTTAAGAGGTGAGTTGCTTGAAATTCTCCCTCTCTTCCTTGTCGATTAAGTTACTCTATGTTTTCCTCTCACTTGTACTTCTCCGTTTCCCACATCTGTGTTCACTTTTCTTCTTTCCTTGACCGCCTCTCGTAAGTTTTTCAGGTAATTTCTCGAGGCTTTCCCTTTTTTCTTCCTTTCTTTTTGTTATCCCCAAAATGCTTAGGATCAAACTTAGTCATCGCGAGGGGGTCAACCATCGCAGCAGTGGTAGTAAGAAAGGACGTGGTGGTAACAATGAAGGCGATGGGGTTGGGCCCAGTGCTTGTGGGATACATACTTCGTGGAAACTGCCCCTTTTCATTATACCACATCACAGGGGAAATGGTTCGCTACTTGAGCGTCTGAGGAATTCAACTTCCTAATTTCTCTTATAACTGAAGCCTTTTTCAAGGCGAGTGTTGACTGAGCGACACCTCCGACAACATCCTTCTTCTGCTTTATCTGTTTGAGGCAAGGTTTCATCTCCCCATTAATTCTTTCTTTTGCTCTATTCTTAATGAGTATGGGTTCACACTTTGGCAACTCACTGGCTTTTCTTGATGGACCCTAGTTGCCTATTTCATCGATTGTAGCCTAAGAGGTGAACCACCCCTTCTTGGCATTTTCTAGTGATTATACCAGTTAAAGGTAACTTTTTGGGGAGCGTCGGTTGGGTTGGACCATTTTAATGCTCGTCAAGGGTACGTGCCCATAATAAAAAACTGGGCTTCCAACCTTCACCTTAACAAAAAAAATTCATTCGGGTGAGGTGTAGGCTAAAGGGTGGGTTTGGGTTCTTAACCCACTGGTATATTCCTCTAGAGAATGTCTGTACTTGCATGCAACAGTTGGATAATGAGGCTGTGGAGGATTAGTTCAAACACTTGAAATTGGGCCATTCTCTCATGCTGGAGAATCTTATTACAACTAGAAACGTTTTTTGTTTCTACTTAGATAATCACAACCCCAATGGTTACAAGCCTTCAATAAATACTCTTGAGGCCATTTCTTGGGTCGCACGCCCTTTAGATACAATGTGGCCCTACAAGGCTTCCAATGACTTAGCCACTATTTTGTTCGAGAGGAAGGAGGAACCTTCAAACTTATTTTATTCTTATTGAAGGCTACGTGCATGCCCCTGGTCCATCCCTTTTGCAAGGGTTGCAGGCGAGTCCCTTAGATAAAAATTTTGTTCCTCGTATGGCTGATCTTGAATTTTCTTTTGCAGGTTCTACTCAATCGTTCACTCCTTCTCGGACTTCCAACAACATAAATGTAGACGGCGTCATAGATAGGGCTCTAAAGGCCATTGATGATTTTGACACAAGGGTGCAAGTGGGTGTTAGCAGCCGTAAAAGGTCGAGGATTGATGTGTAGTACCTCAAACCCGATCGTAATAGACTAACCCGAATCTAGAATGCCACATTATCCACGTGCATGACTCTCATTACCAGTCAACCAGCACACCACATATCCAACCATCACACCTAACAAACATGCTTTAAACACTTAATCCTGAACATGCAAGCCTAAATTATGCATCGCCTATCACAATTTAGCAATTTAAAAACAAGAGTAAAATCGTGCCTTTAAACATCACTAGCCAAAAAAAAACACGTAAATCATAAAATTAATAACAGGTGATTGGAACATTCCATTTTAAACCATTAGTGAAAATTATAGTTTAAAAACGACATTTAAAACTTATTTAATCGCATAACCAAGTTTAATGACGATAACATAAAATTTCACAAAATATATAGATAATTTAAGAAATTGAAGCTACCATACTAAAATTCAAAGAATAAACCTAAGTCATAAAAATTTTCAAAGCATTTC
The DNA here is from genome assembly GCF_007990345.1 of Gossypium hirsutum. NCBI lineage: Eukaryota > Viridiplantae > Streptophyta > Magnoliopsida > Malvales > Malvaceae > Gossypium > Gossypium hirsutum. The sequence goes on from NC_053443.1 coordinate 36,963,797, forward strand.
ATGTAGTTTAAGGACTCTAATTGCATTACCTTATAGTTACATTCACACAACACATATAATAATAGACCGACTAATCCACAATAACATAGGAAAACAATTCGATAAAGTTCACACCATGCTTAGCCTAATAGTTTTACTCTGCATGGAGTTGGATGACACACAAGGCGGAAAGTTAAAAATGTGAGAAATCCTAACGGACAGACACTACGCCAACTGCCTTGTTTACTGACACATGATGAACACTCTATTGGCATACTCTTATGTGGCGTACACTCCTATGGCATGTTGCTCCGCAAAAAAATTTGGCAGAAAAACATGTAAACAACATCTGGCGAACTATCTTCTGAACAATCCGACTGCGGGGAATTTTCTTATCTAACTCAACCTTAGCACCTTTGACTGTTTATCAACCTATCAACAACTATAACACGCCAAAACTGTTTTAACACATTTGAAACCATTATTCATGCATCACCAAGGTTATCCGCAAGCATTAAAGACATAGAACAGAATCCAAAATAACAAATCAAAGACCACAGCCTGCCAATATACTTCATAGAGTCTTAAATCAAATTACACAACATACCAAAATTTACATATAAGGTTATTTAAAGTGCAATAAAGGTATGTACCTTGCATCTAGTCATTTTGCATTTGGCCAAACCTTTAACACATCATTTTAGCCATCTTAACCACAAATCAATAAATCATATGCATGCCATTCAACAGTTAAACTAAACATTCATCTAGAATACTTCATGCAATCATCCAAGTAATAATTCATCCACAATTAGTTATAAAAGTCCTTAAATAGTCCATAGAAAGTCCATTTACAAAACAAATCAAATCCAAAGTCTAACCCCTCATTATAAACCCACATTGCCATCCACTATTAACCAAAACCATCTCACATGTATAGCTAAGATGCCTTTGCCTTTGGATCTTAAGCTTTCCCACTTCACCACTCCACACAAGTTATTTCTCTGCAATAATAAACACCAAAAAAGTTAAAACAAGCATGCTAAAGACACTTATCACATAGTATCATAAAACTCCATGTCACTAATGATACATTGGTATCTTGTGAGGATGAAAATACAATCAAAACTCTCGTTGGATACACAGATCTCCATCACACCATGACTCAAAAGAGTTTACATATCCGAAGTAAGTGTAGCTTGAAGCAAACACTCTCCAACACACCAACATGTCCAAAGAATGGAGCAATGCTCTACATTCCCTTATCCCTCCACATGTCCTAATAACACAACACATTAATGAGTACTCAAATCTTATGACATGCCAACTATATCCAATGTTTTCAAAGTAATACAAGGCCAATATATCCATTTCACATATTAATTTCCCGGTTTATGCATGCTCACATATCATTTTCATTTCACTTATCACTTTCATATAATTCACTACAGGTGCTAACATATTGCTGATTGAGCCAAACTCACTTAAACTTCAAATGAGTGCACATAAATCCAGCTATCCAGAAGGCACATTTAGTCACATAATCAACATATATAATCACATTACATAAAACCTTGTTTATTAAATAATCAATACTCAAGTAAAAATACTTACTTTTAGGACTTAGATTAGGTGTTTTGATCACCTAATCCCCCTTTAACTCACTATTTTGTATAGTAATTATAGCACACAAGACCATTCACCTTAGCAACTAGCTTCCACAACAAGCTCAAGTAAGCTATTATTTGCCTTTGTCCTTACTTGTAGAGGCTCCTAATTAAGTTGACACTTTACATACACATCAAACACAATACAAAGAAATTTACAAACAACAACAATAAACAAGATTAAATCACTCTTAAATCATATATCATAACCTCTAGATCTCTTTACCGAAATCGTAGCTAGTTTTTTCAAAAATATGATTTCGCCACTCAAATATTATTTCTAAACCTTATTTTAGATCCTAATAATCCTAAATATCATCTAATTACATATTCAAACCTTAAATGTAATCAAATTTCATGGATCCCATCTTTCCAAAAAAATCAAGCCAAAAAAGTTTTAAGGTTAAGAGATGATGCGAATCTTTCTAAATTACTAAAAGATTTGCTAAATTAGGATTAAAAAATTGATATATTGAAATCATTATTAAATTGGTTAAAACATATTTTGAAAAGCTAGCACACTTTGTTTATTCATGAAAAGTTAGAATGTTCTTCAAAATTTCATAATCGATGAGCTATGGAGCTAATTCAAATTTAAACGTGCGAAGAACCTTAGAAAAATTGACGATGAAATCTTAAGTTTTCTTTGAAATTGAAAGTATATTTTGTATTTAGAGAACTTAAAAATAAAAAAGGATTAACTAATTTTGGGAGAGAAACAAGAATTGGTGTTTGGCAAAATTTTTGAAAAGATGAAGAATGAAAGGGAAGAAGCATGGGTGGTTTAAAAAGCCAACCAGATTTTAAAATTGGGCATTTGCCCCCTTTGACCCCTTACAATCTCATTCTTTTCCAAATTGGTCCTTATTTTTCAATTAAATAAAATCTCAAAATTATTTCAAAATCAAGTCTCATTTTTAAAAATCCGTTTTAACCAAGTTAATTTTCAAGCACTTAGTTTATTTAACCTAATTACAGTTTTTGGTTTACTAAACCTTAATTTACTAACTCAAATTTTGGGATGTGAAAGATGGGGCCTTTCGTAATACAAAGGAGAGTATGGTAGTAAGTTGATTAGTCGTAGAGGAGGTAAGAGGCCATTTACTTTTGAGAGAGAGCCTACTCTGCCTATCCTCTCATCTCACCACGAGACTAAAGTTGAGTCCACCACCACTCTCACAGACATCTCTCTCCTTGCTCAGAGTTTGCCTGATATGCTTACTCCACACTCTACCCCTTCTGTGTCACCCTCTTGATCGAGACAACGTCTCACTCCGTTTGTTGGGACATCAGGTTTGCTCCCTTGGAGGGACCACTTTGTTGTGGGTTAGCCTGTTTCTCTCCAACAGATATTAACCGACGATGGGCAAGGACCTGCCCCAAGCATTGAAGGAATGTGTTCTTCCTTCTTCTTCAGAAGCTTGCAAACCCACTCTTTGGGATTTGATGAGTTTCGGCTATATTTGAATTAAGAAAGCCGGTTTGCTTGGTTGGGCTCTTTATGAGCATTGCATAGAGGTCTAAGTTGGACATGCCAAACTTGAGACAATCCTTTCTTCTAAGGATCAAGAGCTGGCTAAGCTCTACCAGTTATAAGAGGCCACAACCCTCTAAGTGTAGAAGTCCATGAAATCTACCTTCGACTGGGAGTCTAAGTACAACTCTCTAAAGATAGAGTCTGAGGGTGGGGTTCATCAGTTGGAGGACGAAATCAAAGCATAGGAGGAACAACGCTTGGCAGACCTAGAGAAGATTCAAAAGAAAATTTTGAAGCCTAGACGTAATACAAAGTAGAGTTTGTGGTGAGAATCATAGATTATCTTCCCAAGCTAAAGTCCAATAACATCTTCTATGCCCAAGTTGTTGTGGGCCCTTTCGATGTGAGTCGTGTGAACTTTAGCTGGACTTTCTAGTTCATCAACCAGAGTTCAGACTCCGATGCCATGAATCCTTCCAGAGTCGAGTGGGAATAGTTTCAGAAGAAGTGGAAAAAGTCTGGTAGTTTCTTCCTCTTACCCTTTTTGCTCCCATAGGGGAAGCTGATAAAGAAGAGGAGGAGGCACAGAAGAAATAACTAATCCACCTGCTAGGATGATGTCTAACTTTTTCTTGTCTCTGTATGCATTTCCCCATATTAAAGAAAAATTCTCACCTTCCTACGTATTTATATACTTCATTGATCAATAATTTGGCCATGATCTTCAAATCCTGTACTCATTCTCGTTATACCAACTATTTACAATAAATCTCAAGGGAATAAGTCATTTCCACTGTATCATGTACGTAGGGTTTGTCTTCCAACTTCACACGTATAGAAGATCGACTAAACTGAAGCTCTGATACCACTAAATTGTAACACCCCATACCCGACCCGATCACTATGCTCGGGTATTGGATGCTACAAGAACCTATTTAATTTTAATAGACATCCATAATTAAAATAGTTACATATAGGAACAACTTAATCACTTGGGCCTAATTGCCGCTAAAAACACACACTAAAGAAAATTCGTAATGGTTTCCTATGACCTTAGCTCGATGTACTAAGACAATATTAAAATATAATTCTATTGTTATTTTTTTGCCTTAACCCTCGAGGCAAGGCCTCTGCAGGTGCCTTCAACATATACGTACAACTACTACTACACCGTATTGAATGAGCGATGGCTGGCTTGGTCCACACATCCAAAACTCTTGTCACCCTTGGTCCTACAATTAAGTAGTAAAATTTGCAAGTTCTAATGAACTCGTGAGAGAATGATAAAAAACAAGTTTTGGGTAGAGATTTCAACTCATTGTCTCCTTTTGGGTATATTATAGATTTCACCGAAAATGTTGTTGTCTTTCTATTTCTCTTACAACTTCTTGCTGTCCTGACTCAACCTCGATATGAGACACAAGTGTGTTGTTTCAAGATATTGGTCACCAGATAGGATAGACCTAACTCTGTCTTACCTTGGCCTCACCTTTTCACTCATTCACCACTAATCCTGGAGAACTATTCGCCCTAGTTTAACTCTTAGCGAATCTCTCTCCTAGTTAGCCCAAATAATACATTCTCTGCAGGATTGTTAGCAGAATTATTCTGCCCCTGGCGAACCTTCACCTACGGGTCATTATCGACTGGGTTTCCCTCAATCACTTATTGATACCTCACATTCCCATATTTTGCTGACGAACTACTCTGATCGATTAGTTATTTACCACCTCTTTTCCCTACGGATTGACAACAAACCTTTCATCAGCCTAAGACTCATGATGTTAGGCCAATAGAGGTTGGCCCATGTCTGCTTAATCTGATAAGATCCACCACTTCTCTGACAAACTCAATTATCATGTTGTTGGCCCCCATTTGTATCACCTTTGGAAAATCTCCTTTATCATTCCAGAGATGCACGCCCCTCAGGTGCACCTCACTTATGCATACCTGTAATTTATCGTGTCATTCATGCTACCTTTTCTATCTTAGCCTATGGCATACCTTTTGAGTAGGGAACTCTCCCGTTGGAGTCATGTGTCTTACATCTTGTCAGACCTTTTTGCATTTACCGTCCTGATAGACTTCACATAATGCCATATCACCATGACACCATGGTCTAACTTAGCATATTCCCCACGTTTAACATCTTGGCAGACTATATGCACTTACATACCGATGGACTCTATAAGTTACCTTAGTCGGGCTAAGGATTTACGCTCTACACACTACACATTCCTTTTGTCTTGGCAGACTGCCTCGTGTTCTGTGTCCCGACGAACTATTTGTTCTGTGTTTACTGTCCCAGTGGAAAATCTCTATGGATGCCATAAAGTCTTTCTCCTACAGTCTTATTCCGATTCGCCATCCTGACCTACTATCTTATGATGCCATTAAGGCTTTCATCCATGGTCTTTCTCATTATACCTTGCAGCCGTAATAGCTTTCATCTATGTTCGTACACCATATACCATATACCTTATACCTTGTACCATGCCGCCATGGCATCTTTCATCTATGGTCTTACGCTACATACCTCATATTAGACTGCCATAACATATTTCATCTACGGTCTTACGCCATATACTGTCATCATAGTGTCGCTTCAAAGGACCAGTCGATACCACCATCGTGGTAAATACCTTTCAATGATTTTCATTTCTTGAATCCTGCTCCCAGTACCTTCTGTACACCACCTAACCTTGATGCTTGAACACTGGAATACTCTCTTTGTAAGGCCCGCAGGATTTAATAGGTTCACTCCCCTTTTCCCTTCCTAACTTCATCTAGACCATAGAGGTTTTTCTTTAGTTATCATGTAATACATGCATTTAATCATCATCTATCTTAAAATAAAAAAATCATCTTGTCATGACTCAACAACATTATTCATGCACTCCTTAGTTCATGTAAGCAGCATATCATCATCTATAACCCAAAAGAAGGGTGGAGAAACTCACATTATTTCCTTATTCTTGCCACTATGGCTTGCTCGAACGTTAATGTCTCTTTAGACCTAAAAGTAGTCCTTTAATTTTATCCTTCCTGGACATCTATGCCTATGATTACTGCAACATGCAAAGCTCCCATAGTTACAAGTTCTTCTTCTTCAAGGCGCCTGAAGAAGATGATTATGAGTTTTTGAGAGAAGAATGTAGAAACAGGATTAAGTAATCACTCCCCTTTCTCTCGTCCTCCTACCTATATATATACCCTTACGGCACGATTTTCACAGACCGTCACCACCACACAGTCCTAATTATTATGTTTCCCACTATGTAACTAGTCAGTCCCACTCTAACTGGAAAGACGAAAATATACACACTTTTTCATGTCCTTTTTAACTCAAATTCATGCGATTTCGTAGTAATTCTTGTCAAAAATATATAATAATTATAAAATAATTAAATTATACTTAAATGATTAAAATGTTGAATTTTAATTAATTTTATAATAAATTTTTATTAATTTTGATTTATTTTCGACAGATTCGTACAAAGGGTGAAAATTGGCTCGGCAGACACTGTTGGAAGCACAAAATCAAGAAGTATTTTTGAAGTATCAAGGCAAATTAATTTTTCAGCCTAAGACATTCCAAATCATGAATATTAATTCATAATATGATTAATTTTAATTTTAATCCAATTTATTTTGGGTTAAATAATAATTATTAATTAATTATGAAAGGAGGCCCAGTTATGCTAAACTGAGAAGACATATCCAACCAAGCACTGGGCTGCCCAAAACCGTCCCACATGCTGACCCAATCAGCTTATTTAGCTCATTTTTTTGCTTGCAAAATATCCCTTGAAGCTTGGAACGACGAAAATGTGCAAGTGTACACAATCGCAACAAGTAATAAAGTGACAAGTAAATGTCGAGTTATCGTACCCACAGGGACTGTGAAAATAATTATTTATGAATGCTATTTAAAACACTTTTGTGAAGAAAAATATTTTGTTTGAAGAGGATGATTAAAAACTAAGATTTTAAACTAAGTGAACTAAATAAATAAATCTCAAATGCACGATTTTAAAATACGATTTTAATCAAGATAACATAATTCTGTTAGATTAATTACATCTCTTAACTTAGAATTATTAAACTCATGTTTATATTGTTACGAATAAGTTGACGAAAACTCGGTAATTTGCTAACTTATGAACATAATCACCTACCAAAATCCATTTATCTGTTGACTATATCCCTGTAACACCCCAAATCCGGTCTAAACATTATGACCGAATCTGGCGATGTCACATTGTAACACCCCTTACCCGTATTCGACGCCGGAATAGGGTACGAGGCATTACTAGAAGACATACACTTGCATACATATTAAACTGAGTTACAAAATTTCATCCGAATTAAACATTTTAAATTATTAACGTGCTTTTATAATTCTTTACAACATATCCTCGAAATATTATATTCATAACAAATAGGGCCTACGAGGCCCGATATTTACTCATGTAATTCAAAGCTTCATTTCCATTTCATTCAATTCAGAATTTCTCATGTGCACAATTAAAATCAATTTCTCAATCCAATATATATACTTCAATTATCTAAGAATATAATTCAAGTTACAAAAAACTTACCAGGCTAAATTGCAGAAATACCAAAATTCATGGACATTTTGGTAATTTACTATTTTCCTCGAATTTCCACCCAATCTTGATATAAATTAATATTTCATTCAATTTATTAATTTAAATAATAAAACAATTCATTTCATGCAATTTGATCACTTTTTGATATTTTTACCAATTTACCCTTAAAATATTACTTTTATTCAATTTAGTCCTTGAACCTAAAACATGCAAATTGGCCATTTTTAATGAGAACTCATGCTAGTTGAATAATCATTTATTTTCCTCCTTCTCCTCTCCATTCCACATCCTTAATGTATAATATGCTTATATGTAAAATTATCTATAATTCCACCATTTATTTATATATTAATTCAAAACTGTCCACTTGAGTCATAATCACTAAATTATTTGTATCTTGAGCTACGGAACTTTAAATTAATATCCGCTAAATTCATATGAAACTAGACTCACATATCTTCTTACCATAATATTTTTAGAATTTTTTGTTTCGCCAATAAGTACAGTTTATTCTTTAAAGTTTCCCCTGTTTCACTGTTTGACAGTCCAACCCCTCTTCACTAAAAATTAATTATCTCTTTGTACAAAATTTGGATGATGTTTCCGTTTGTTTCTATTGAAAATATACTCATTAAGGATTTTAAACATATAAATTTAATCCTCTAATTATTTTTATTAAATTTTTGATGATTTTCTAAAGTCAGAACAGGGGAACCCAAATTCATTCTGACATTGTCTCACAAAATTTATTATATCTCATGATTTAGAATTCCATTACTTGCACCGTTTATTCTATGAGAAACTAGACTTAATAAGATTTAATTCCATATTTTTTTCATCCTCTAATTCTATTTTCAAAATTTATGGTGATTTTTTGAAAGTTAACCTACTGCTACTGTCCAAAACTGTTTTAGTGCAAGATGTTGATTACTAAGTTTATAACTCCCTAATTCCCTTTCTCTATAATATTTCTCATCATTTTCACTTATTTCCCTTCACTAATATATCAAGAACATAAGACTTTATTTAAGAAAACTCTACTATAACATAATTTCCATGCTTTTTCAACAATAACAAACTTAAAAATATATTGAAATCTTGATGTTCTTACCTTGTGCTATTGATTGCAATCTTTAACTTGATTTTCTCTCTCCTCCAACTTCTATTTCTTGAATGTAACTTGACATTCTAGCTCCCCATCGTCTCCTTATTATTTTTCTCTCTTGGAAGCTATGGAAATTCTTTTTGATTTCTAGGTGAAAATAGTGAATTTTTGGTGAAATGACCAAATAGTAAAGAAAGCAAAACTTTCTTTCTTCTCTTCTCTTCTCTTCTAACATTGGTTGCATGGAAAGATGATAATTTTTTCATCATCTTTCCTCCCTTTTATATTAATCATTTAATAATAAAATAATACTAAAAATCTTAATAAAATATTAATTAAATAACATTTATCTAATTAATTAATTAAAAATATCACAAACATCATCATTACCTTCTAGAATTCTCTCTCTATTTGACCATTTTGTCCTTCATAATCTTTTCAAATTCCATCCTTGAGTCATCACTTAATTTGAAAAAATTACAATTTAGTCCCTCAAAATTCTTCACCTTTTCAATTTAGTCCTAATTCATCCATTTTCCTTAGTTTCTAGATTATTCCACCCTTAAAATATTTACACTATTGGTCCTTCAACTTTTTCATATTTACACTTTAACCCCTCAAATTTTGAGTATTTACTATTGGGCAACAAAACTTTTCTCACTTTTGCAATTTAATCCTTTCTTGAATTAATATGTCATAATATACTTCCCAGTGTTGACATAACTCAATATTACCCTTTTTATCACTTTATTTCCTTATTTTACTATATCAAGGATATTATCTTACTTTCTTATTGTAGTAATTTTCGGGGTATTACAATCCCTATGTCAATTCAACCGATTAAACAAATCTTAATAGGCAAATATGTTATTGCACATACATACTTTTTAAATCAAAATAATCTCTTGTACATATCCCTATGTCATTTTAAACAATTAACTCGATTTAATAAGCACATAAAAGACTATGTGAGGTAACAAAGTATCCTTACCTTGAAACAGTTTAATCACAATAATCTTGCAAGTTATGTAAGGCAAATGTATCGTCAAATACCGTTGCTAATCTAACCCTCAGTTACCTTAGATGATTAAACATGCACTGATTAAGTACTGTGTCCATTAATTACAATTTAAATCCCTTTAAATAATTAATTCATTAATTACCTAACAATTGTAATGCAAGAATAACTTAGTCATGATTTTACTTAATGAAGCATCTTACCGAGGCCTATAACAACATAACACAATTTTAATAATTTTAACAAACGAAATGCAATCAACCTAACACGAATTAAATTCAAGCTAAATTGATTAAATTAACCATTCCAATAACATAAATATTCATAGATATGTTCCGCATAACAACAACAAAAATTAAAAAGATAGGGAACAAGAATCAAATCCGGTGTTTTTCCGTGGCTTGATTAGTTGCTCCGTTCTTCCTTCTCTGTTGTCCTCGTCGATCAAGGCTACTATGAACACTTAATTGCTACTCCAAATATCTGATGAATGCCTCTTTCCCAAGAGGAGAATCAACAAGAGAGCAAGGGAATTTTGGAATGGAAAACAAGAGTGAAAGTGTAGGGAAGAGAGGAAAGTTGTGAATGCTTGAGGTGTGGTTTTACAATGACTAGCCTAAGGGGGTTTTTATAGCTGAGGAGGGCTGCTAAAACTAGCTAAAATTATCAGCCAAAGAGCCCACCCTTGGTCGGCCACACATGTGGCAAGGTTGATAGTTACAACTTTGCTAATTTAGGCTTGGGGCAAATCTATAAAGCCACCAATTGTGGAGGGGTTTGAATGCAACTTGAACAAGTCTTCAAAGGCCTCTTTGCAAGCTTAAATAATCAACTAATAAGCTGATTTGGGTAAGCTCTTGGGACGGTTTTTGGGCTGTCCATTTCTTGGTCGGTTCGGTTCACTCGGTTCAATTTAATTGGACCAATTTTTCATAATTAATTAATAATAATTTATTATGCCAAATTAAATTGGATATAAATTAAAATTAATTATATTATAAATTAATACATATAATTTTGGACTGTCTGAGGCTGAAATTTAGTTCGCTTCGATACTTCAAATTGCTTCTCGCTTTTGCGCTTCTAGTAGTGTCTGCCGGGCCATTTTTCACCATTTGCGCAAAACTATCGAAAATAACCAAAATTCATCAAAATTAATTATAGAATTAACTAAATTCAACATGTTCATATTTTAAGTGCACTTTAATTATTTTGTAAAAATTAATTATTTTTTCGACAAGAATTTTATCGAAACTGTATGATTTTAAGTTAAAAAGGGTATGTAAAAATGTGTAAATTTTCATGTTTCCAAAGCTTCCTTGAAATTGCATTCAAACCCATCCACTTATCAAGCCTTTGTAGATTTGTCCCTAGCTAAATTTAGCAAGTTTGAAAGTTTCAAACTTGCCACATGTGTGGTTGGCCGTGGGGGGAGTCTATGGCTGCTGATTTTTGCTATTTTTAGCAGCCTCTCCAAATTATAAATACTCCCCATTGGCTGCTCATTTCAAGCACACCTTTCATCCTTTCATTCTTCAGTTCTCTCTCACTTTCTTTCTTTCTTTATTCTTCTTTTTCCCTTCCATTCCCTTGTTGATTTCCCCTCTTGGAAAAGAGCCTTTCAACCATCGTTGGAAGCAACATTCTAGTGCTCATAGAAGCCTTGGTTCAACAAGAATAAATGGAAAAGGAGGAGCGAAGCAAACTAGTCAAGCCACAGAGAAATACTGGATTTGATTCTAGTTCTCTATCCTTTAATTTTTTATTGTTATTGTTGTTGTTATGAACATGTCTCTGAATACTTGTGATATTGATATGTTTAATTTAATTAATATGACTTAAATTTAATTCGTGTTAGGTTGATTGCATTTCTTCCACTTAAGTAAAATCATTATTAAGTTATTCTTGCATTACAATTGTAAGGTAACTAATGAATTAATTATTTAATCGTGTTGAAATTGTAATTAATTGACACAATACTTAATCAGTGCATGTTTATTCTTCTAAGGTAACTGAGGGTTAAATTAGCGACTATATTAAACGATACATTAGCCTTGCATAACTTGTAGGATTTTTGTGATTAAACTCTTTCAAAGTAGGAATACATTGTTACCTCACTTAATCTTTTATGTGCTTATGAAGATTGATTAATTGTTTGAATTGGCATTGGAAAATGTTCAAGAGATTATTTAATTTAATAAGTATGTATGAGCAGTAGTTAGCAAATTATCGAGTTGCTGTGAATTTATTCGTAACAACATGAACATGAGTTTAGTAATTCTAAGTTAAGAAATGTAATTAATCTAACACAATAATGTCATCTTGATTAAAATCATCTTTTGAAATCATGCATTGAAACTTTTATTTTTATTTTATTTTACTTAGTCAACTTTAGTTTTTAATTACTTCCTCAAAATCAAAAATATTTTTTCACCAAAGTGTTTTAATTGCATTCATAAATAATTTTCTTTCACAGTCCCTGTGGTACAATAACTTGACATTTACTTGTCACTTTATTACTTGTTGTGATTGTGTACACTTGCACATTTCCATCGTTCCACTAACCAAACCATATTTGGAGTTTAACTTTCTCGTAACTAGCCACTTAATTCTCTAAACTTCTCGCTAGTACTGCCAACTTTTCATTACTATTCAATCAGCTCCTTGACTCCTCTCTAAGTTTGAGTATTTTGGGAATTCAGGTGTGACAGTGTGTTACCCTCATAGGATATCATTAATCTCTCTGAGATAAAATTCATTCTCTTAATATGATTCTATTTTACTTCATGGTAAAGTCAATTACTAACACATGGTCATTAAATCATTAATCTTTAGACGAAAGGTCCGTGGTCATGTAAAGTTTTCATCTATCATTTAATATCGATGAAAGAATATTATTTAACCTTTTATTTGGGCTACAAACTCCATTAATGTAAGCGAAGCTATGTAATGCAAAAATTGTATACCCAACGTACCAGCTTTCGACTCTATTGCCAATTGAACTCAGGCTTTTAAAGAATTAAAGTAAATGAGTCAGGCACACATAGTTCTCCCCTTACTCAGTATTGAGGTAAGCCACATTATGAATATCACAAATGAATAAATCCATAAATGGATCTAAAATTGATTCTACCCGGGTCCTATCTGATGTACTATTAGTCAAAATAGTCATATCTATGTCGTTATCTTCTAGGAGACATTTGTTTTGATACCCAAGACAATGTATTTTCTCAAATGGACTTGATAGACGACATAATAGTCTTTTAATCTACTTGCTCAATTTCGATTAAACTATGGACCATTTAGATTATATACTAATACAAGTTATTTTCCTACATTATGATCCAACCACATAATACAACTTAGTATTAGTTAACTGTGAGCTAATCAATGAGCTAATATTTACTTGCCTTTTGTTTTTCATACAAAAACCATTGAGGACGTTATAAAAAAGATATTAATGATACTGATGAAATTTTTATCAATCCAACTTGTTTGAAAAAGAATAAGTACATTTGACGATATCAATACATTAAAGGCACTAGATCCCAACAATAACATCCTCACGATTGCTCTTATTATGGCTCAAGAATCAAGTCTTATTCATTGTAACAACCCGATGTTTTTCAATGTTGAAAACTGCGATTTCAAGACCGAATTTCTTGAATCGAATTAGTTCAAAATTTTTATTCAAATAGTTGATGTGGCAGTTATGAAAATAGGGATTAGAAATGCTAATGGACTAATTAGATAAATTGTTAAATATAGTACATGGACTAAATTTCTTTTTTCTTTTTGAAAGTTTTCAAGTGTAAAATTAAAGTGCAAGTGCATGTCCAAGCAACCACAAAGTAAAGAATCAAACTATTATGGCACAAATAGATTAATAACTAAAAGAAAGTATACAATGAAACTATTACAATGCAAACAAACTAAGAACTGGAACAATTCAGATTAGAACTATCTAATTAAACTAAATTCCATACATAAGAATAAACATATGGTAGCACTTGGTAGCCCACACATATAATTGCATATGGTATATCTTGAACTTGGATACTTAAAAACAGGGTATGAATCTTAAATAGTTTACAATCCCACAAACTTCAACATTCATAAGTGTCAAATTAGCCCTTTAAAATCATTCAAAAAGATAATAAAAAAAACTTTAGATCCCTCCGATATTCCCCATTCGAGTAAATGATGTGATAATTGAGATTTAGTTGAACTTATTATATTTTTAAGGTATAAATCTTAAAATTATACATGAATTTGATACGTGAACTTGGATTTGGTGCAATTATACACATGAAATTTTGATTGCGGTTCAAATGTATACATGAAACTTTCATTTTGATCCAATCATATACATTCAAAGAAATAAATACATCAATTTATTTTTATATTGGATAAATATAATTATATTTGATGCAATATATAAACATGTTATATCAACAATTGTGTTAATAATTTGTGAGAATTAGATTAAATCAAAATTTTATGCATAAAATTGTACAAAATCAAGGTTCATATATAAAATTATATATTACACCAAAGTTCAAATATAGTTTTAAAATTTATCCCTATTTTAAAAAAGTAATAGAGTTTGACTTTTATTTTTAGTAGTTTTTTATTCTAATGTATAGCCTCTTATATACAAAAATATATATATTGTATTAGGCGAAGAGATACTTTAAATTATGCACAACTTCATTAGATTTGTTGGTTCGTTTATTTAGAACTTCATATAATTTATCGTATTTATATAATTTTATATGTATTTAATAAATCACATCCATACTCTCGTGTTATGTTTGTGTTTAATTAATATTGTATTATTTTATAGGCTTAAGGGGAAGTTTTTTTCATAAAAACTAAAAAAAATTGAGCCTTTAGGAAAATGCACTTGACTGAGTATTTAATGACAAAAAAATAATAAATTATGTCTTTCTGTTAATGGAAACTATTAATTAATAAGTTTGATAGTTAAAAGTGTTGATGTGACTAACAAAAACCACCAGGAGATGACATATGGTATGCCACGTGAAAGGATTCTGACGTGCATGCCATGTCAGTAAACAAATTTCAAAAAAAATAATAAATATTTTATTTAAAAAATATTTTTAAAAATTATAAAAAATTAATAAAAATGACATTTAGAATGAACCTGGACAAATAATTGTCTAAATTCATTTGAATCTAAACAACCATAGGTCAAGATTTATTCTAGATGAGTTCAAAAGTATAAAAATTTAGAAATTATAAAAAAATATAAAATATATAATAAATTGAAAATTGGAAAAATATTCAAATTTTAATATTTTAAATTTTTATTAGTAATTTATATATATGGATTTTAAAAAGTTTAAATTAAAAAAATAAATTAATAATTTTATCTTGGGATTTTTCATATAGAAATTATTATAAAAAATTTATTAATAAAATTTATATACAAAATTACAATCTAATCTTTGAACGTTAATTAAAAAATTATTATGAAAAATTATTGAAATTTTTATTTTTTTATAATTTTTCTACCCAAATAGATCTTCCATTATTATCCAAAAAAGAAAAAAAAAGATGAAGTTGCTCTTCTGTGTATCAACTTTCAAGGCAAAAAAAAAACACATGAATTTTTGAAATTCCAAAATTAGGTTCCAGAAAAAAGAGAAGGATAAAGGCTTAATTTAGGGTTTAATCTTTTAAAAGTTGCTTACTGTTAGAGTATTAGATCAGCAGAGCTGTTACGGTTGTTAAGATTCAGTTAAAATGATTATGTGGTTGTGGCTACCATTAGCAGACCTTATTGTCATGTATAAAAACCCTTGTTATCTTCATGTATGATAAGCATTAATCTAATAGTATTGCTTTTCACTAAATGTTGCTTCTTGTTTGTTGTATTGCACTTTTATGTTTCTTTATTATAGTTTAACATAGTTTCAAATGTCTTTTTCCATATGGATTTGATCCTTTAAGTAACTGTGGTATCTTTCATGGCTTCTCCTATCCCGTCCGTTGTATTAAGTGATAGTGTGTTTTTTTGTTAAGAAATCAAGATTGTTCTTGATGATTTCAACTACTTGTTATGGCATCGTAGGTACTTCTTGTTGTCAAGACTTACAAGCTTTAACAGTTTCTTGATGTATAGACGGTTCCTAATCCACAATTCATCCCATATGCTAATGGTGTGTTTCAAGAGAATATTGAATTTGTTCACTATGAACAATAGTACAGTGTGTTTGTTTCATGGCTCTTGTCATCTGTTAGTCAATGCATTCTTCCTCATCTTATTAGTATGGATTCTAGTGCTCAAATCTGGCGCACTCTTGCTAATCTTTATGGCAGCAAAACTACGTCTCGATTGATGTTTTATAGACACTCTCTTCATTCTCAATGCAAGGGTGATTTTTCAATGAAAGAATTCTTATTGAAAGTTAAGAGTTACTGTGACAATCTTGCAAGTTGTGGAGAAATCATTAGTGATCATGAGCATGTTATTACTATTCTCAATTGCCTTTCTCCTAAATATGAGTCTACTATAATGGTTATCACAGTGAGTCAAGTACCCTATAGTGCTCAAGGTGTCACCACTATGCTTCTTGATTCTGAAGCAAGGAAGCAGACTCATGGTTGTGGTGGAAAAGAAAATAAAAAAAAATAGAGATTTTATTGAAAGGAAATATGAGAAGAACAAAAGTCTAGACTTTTTGGGAGAGAGTGTTTACAGAAAAAGATAGATCCCTTTTGAGTTACTTCACCCCCTATTTATAGTGCTAGGGGAGATAGTCTAATCCTACTTAAACTCCCAAAAGATAAATAAATTTAATTCAAGATAAATAAAGATAAATAAAATAAAATCCTAAAATTAAATAATCCTTAATAATTATATTAATATTAATTATCCTAATATAATTAAAAAAGAGTCTGATATCATAAAATCTCTTCTTTTACATTTCAACCCTTGTGTCCTCCATGCTTGAACTTTTGGCACCAACTTTTCCTTGTGTCGCTCATTGGCCCATTTTATCTCTAAATTCACGCTTTTGGCCCTTAATTTTTGTTTTTGCCTCAAATTTAGTCCCTATGAGATAAAAGATCATAAATAGCTCAAATTAGTAGGATCATACTCAAAATAAATATATAATTAATACATAAAAATACGTTATTCTATAGTGTTATCAAATTCCCCCTACTTAGCCCATGTTTTCCCTCAAGTATGGCTCCTATCTACTGTGAAAGTTAGATTCTGCCACAAAAGCAATACCACTCTAAAGTTTTATAAAAATCAGTCAAAAATGCATATGAAAAATAAAGAGAACCCTAAGCTTGCTTTAAGTAAAACATAAAAAGTTTTCCAATTAATACATACAAAAATTAGAATCGACTTGAATTATTTAATGAAAATTAGGTAAATTACCAAACCTACCAAGACACCCTATTTGTTTCCTCCTTTAGTCCCCAAATTATATATTTTTTCTTTTCTATTTATTTTGATTTTAATTTATTTATTATTTATATTTTTTATGCTTTAGGAATATACTAAACCTTTTGATGCGAAGAGAGATGACAGCCAAGCACCCTACCTCGATTACTCAACCCAGCAGACTCCTAATTTATTATAATTCTTTCTTAAGAACACATCGAACCTTTTGACGCGAAGAGAGATGACAACCAATCACCTCACCCCGGTTACTCAGCCCAACATGTTCTTAATTTCGGTTAGCGGAGTTTTACCTAACACATCACACAACCTTTTGAAGCGAAATAGGATGACAACCCAAGCACCCTACCCCGGTTACTTAGTCAGTCACGTTTTTAAGCTGCACTCATAACCATGGAAACATTAAACGACATTTTAATAATAACTTTTTTATGAGGATTTTAGAGAAGAAAATAATCAAGTGTCAAAAATAAGTTTCAGTAATTACCTTAATAGTCATGAACATATTTTAGCATGCAAACATATTAAGTGTCCACGTTGTATTAAACTTGATTAATTTTACGAAAAGCAAGATAAAGTTAACTCTATGAATCACAATTATTTTTAGCCTAATAAGAACAAAGCAGTGGAGATGGCATCAATTATGGAAAATTCATAATTTCCTCAGAAAACAAGAATCATACTTGTAGGTCAAATTGTAGGCAATTCTTGGTAAAAATCTTGGGCATGAAAAGAGGCAGGAGATTCTAAAAAATATAAATAAATATGGACAAAATGGAGCCTCAAGCAGCAACACCAGGCAAAAATAATCACAGCAACAACAACAACAACCAAAATTATAGCACAAAATGATAGTAATAACGAAGAGTACCTCCCCCTACTGAAAGCACATTGTCCTCAATGTGGACGAAAAGAAATAAATAGGTAGAAAAGTTTAGAAAAACTTCCCGTGTTGTTACTGTCGATTGCATATGATGGCTGGGGTGCAAAAAAAAGGCACCGTCGTGGGTTCATGGTGAAGGAGGGCTCGGCAGCAGTGCGGCTACGAGTCTGAACCATGATGGTGGCGATCGATGGTGAGGGAGAATGGTGGAGGGAAGAGCTGCGGCTATGGTGGTTTTGTGGGAAAAGGAAAAAAAATGTTTTAAAATTTTAGGGTTGGGGGGTTAATTTGTGCTGAGGGGTGGTGCTTGGGTGCAGAGATAAGGGTGGTTGGCTGCAGGAATAGGGTAGTTTGGCTGCAGGCATTCTGGGTTGGAATAGTATCTGGAATAACGGCTGTTTGGTACCATGGATAAGGTTGTTTGCTTCTAATTTTCTAACTTATTCCTTTTTCTTTGCATTTTCGCTCTGTTTTATCTAAGCAAAAGAAGAGAAATTTATTAATATCCAAATAAAATAAAGTAATAAATAAATAAAATAAAATAAAAATAAAAATAAAAATTAGGTTACCTCCCAACAAGTGCTTGTTTAACGTCGTTAGCTCGACGCCGTTATTGGTTCTATTGTGGTTCCAAATGGATTATGTCTATACGATTTACGCTCAAGATTTCGCTTGGAATGCTAATGGCATTGTAGATATTAAAATTTACGATCTCCCTATCAAACTCCATCGTGAAAGTTCCACTTCGAATGTCGATTTTAGTACTAGCTGTACTAAGGAACGGTCGACCCAGCAGGAGATCTGAAGATCTAGGAGTGCTATCATCCACCATTTTGATCACATAAAAATCTACAGAGAAAATAAGTTCGTTAACTTTTACCAGAATATCCTCAAGGACTCCTTTTGGATGCACAACAGACCTGTCCGCCAATTGAATGATAACACCAGTTTTTGTCAAAAAAACCCACGTTAAGTGATTTATAAATAGAATATGACATTACATTTATAGAAGCCCCTAGATCACACATAGCCTTCTTAATTCCCAGATGGCCTATTTTGCATGGTATTGCAAACATGCCCCTATCTTTGCATTTTGCTGGAATTTTCCGCTGTAACACTGCGGATACATTCTCACCAACATTCACCCTTTCATTACCTGTTACTTTTCGCTTGTTGGTGCAAAGCTCTTTAAGAAATTTAGCATACTGCGGTATTTGCTTGATGGCGTCCAACAGCAAAATGTTGATCTCGACATTCCTAAATGTTTCAAGGATTTTCTTGTCCTCTTTATCTCTTCGACACTAGTTGAACCGTCCTGGAAATAGAGGTTGAATTTTAGGCATTGGAGGCTTCGGTCGGACCTGTTCATCCTTCTCAGGTTATTCCTGGGCGATTTCTTGGCCAAGATTCCTGTCAAGAATCGGTTTTAGTACCTTTCCACTTCACAACGTCACTGCATTCGTATTTTTTCTAGGGTTTGGTTCTGTTTGTGACGGCAGCTTCCCTTGAGAGGTTAATTTCTCGATCGATGTGGTCAACTCTCTGATGGACGCCTCTATTTTTTGTAGGAAATCCTTTGTCTCTTTTTGGAAATTAAGAGTTTGTTGTTGAAAATCAAGAACATTAGTTGCTAACTTATTGACTATGGTTTCTAGAGAATTACTTGAACCTGGCGGCTGTTGCGAAAACCGATTTTGGTATGGCTGGTTATTCTGTGGATTGGCCCCATAACTTAAGTTAGGATGGTCCCTCCACCCTGGGTTGTAGGTATTAGCGTAGGGGTCGTATCGCCTTTGTGACGGCCCAGGGAATTTTCCCACAGTATCCAGATGGGCCATGGTATCATCGTACAAACTGGGACATGCATCAGTTGCATGATCAGGTGTAGCACATATTCCATATAACCGGGCTGTCTTCGCTTTTTCTGTAATAAGAGAGTTCATCATATTAGTAAGTCTATCAACTTTATCCTCTAAGGTTGAATTACTTAGCTGGTGAACCCTTCTAGGGGGTTCAATATTGGCTCGGAACTACTAAGAATTTGCAGCCATCGTGGAGA
The DNA here is from genome assembly GCF_007990345.1 of Gossypium hirsutum. Classification (NCBI taxonomy): domain Eukaryota; kingdom Viridiplantae; phylum Streptophyta; class Magnoliopsida; order Malvales; family Malvaceae; genus Gossypium; species Gossypium hirsutum. The sequence goes on from NC_053443.1 coordinate 36,984,039, forward strand.
TCAAGTCTCTCGCTTGTTGGGGAGTCATGTTGACTAATACTCCTCTACTAACGGCGTCTACCATATTCATCTCCATGGGCTTCAAACCTTCGTAAAGGTATTGGAGGAGAGATTGCTCCATTAAACCATGTTGTGGGCAGCTTGCACACAACTTTTTAAACCGCTCCCAATAATCGTAAGGGGACTCAGCTTCCTTTTGCCTTATTCCAACGATCTCTCTTCTTAGCTCAGCTGCTCAAGACGTTGGAAAAAACCTGTTCAGAAATAAACGAGATAGATCAACCCAAGTTTTAATAGATCCAGGGGGTAAATAAAATAACCATTCATTAGCAGAATCTGCTAGGAAGAAAGCAAAAACACGCAATTTAATTTGCTCCTCAGTTACCCCCTGAGGTTTCATGCTAAAACAAACCATATGAAACTCTTTCAGATGCTTATGGGGATTTTCATTTTGCAACCCACGAAAAGTTGGCAGTAACTAGATTAGACCTGACTTCAACTCAAAATCGGTATCCACAGTAGGATACGCGATGCACAATGGCGGTTGTTCTGTCGAAGCTTCGGCCAGTTGTCGAATCGTTTGAGTCATTGGTTGGTGTGCTAGATCCAGGTTTCCGTTAACCCTAGTGTTAAGTAGTTCTTCTGGTGAGTCGACTTCTACTTTTTCACTTTCAAGTGTTCGAGTAGGGTTTTCGTTAACCCTAAACTCAGCTTTATCATCGACTTCGATTTTTGGTGGTGGGTTATTTTGAATTCCAACCACAGCTGACTGCTTTTTTCGTAACTTTGTCTCCTTGCAATTGGTTCTAGCAGTCTTCTCAATTTCTGAATCAAACGCAAGAGTACCTGGAGCAGATCTGGTCATAAGAAACAAAAAAACAAGATTAGTACGTTGCCAGTCCCCGGCAACGGTGCCAAAATTTGATGCGGTCGTTGAAAGCAACAAAAATATCCTATCCCTAATAAATAATGAAAAAGAATAGTAAAAGGGAAGTAGGGTCAAATCCTCAGGGACTGGATCTGCACAATGTCTTGTTCCGTGAAATCCCAGGCAGAATCTTGCCCAAGAAAACCTGCATTCTTGAAAAAAATAAGAAAATAATAGAATTAAAGGTTTGGATCTAGAAACGAAAAATAAAATGAAAAAAAAATAACAATATTGAATCAAAAATTTCTAGAAATTAAAAATAGAGTTGAGAGAAAGGAAATTCTTATGGGAGGTTCTAGCCTCCAGTTGTCTTATTTCGCCTTGGGTTTAATGCTCAGCTTTTATATGATTCTTCCCAAATCGAATAAGCCAGTTATAGTGGAAGAGGATGCCTATGACCACTAGCTCCAAGGATTTAGACTTACGATTCAGTGGAACCTGACTCTAGCCAACAATCGCTTTTGTGGGATCGTCTTATGCTAGATCAACGCTTCTTAATGGCGAATCCCACGCCATTTTGTCTCTTAGGCTCGCCAACCTCTGACGCAGTAAGCTTACGAGCCGACTGTGCAACCTTCCCAAAACATACAAAGTGGCCGCCTTTGAATACGTTGAAAAGCTTACTTCTTAAGGGACATGGACGGAAGCGTCAGCCCCGTAGTGCGAAGAAATGATGAATACTAGGTGAGGAGGCTAAGCACGGACTCTAAGCCTTAAGAACCCTTTTTGGGGAATATTGACAACCTTCGGCTAGATGGGTTTAGTGGCTCATGGTTGTGGTGGAAAAGAAAATAAATAAAACAAAAATAGAGATTTTATTGAAAGATAATATGAGAAGAAGAAAAGCCTAGACTTTTGGGGAGAGAGTGTTAACAAAAAAGATGGATGCCTTTTGAGTCACTTCACCGCCTATTAGTGCTAGGGGAGATAGTCTAATCCTAATTAAACTCCCAAAAGATAAATACATTTAATTGAAGATAAATAAAATAAAATCCTAAAATTAAATAATCCTTAATAATTATCTTAATATTAATTATCCTAATATAATTAAAATAGAGTCTGATAGAATAAAATCTCTTCTTTTCGCATTTCAACCCTTGTGTCTTCCATGCTTGCACTTTTGGCACCTACTTTTCCTTGTTTCGCTCATTGGCCCATTTTATCTCTAAATTCACGCTTTTGGCCCTTAATTTTGCTTTTGCCTCAAATTTAGTCCCTATGAGATAAAAGATCATAAATAGCTCAAATTAGCAGGATCATACTCAAAATAAATACATAATTAATACATAAAAATACGTTATTCTAGAGCGTTATCATATTTCAATTTGCACACGGGTGGGCACACGAACTATGACACGGTTGTGTGACCCAAACCTCAAATTGTACACGATTTGGCTACAACCTAGGCTATATCATATGGTCGTGTGATCCCTGTTTTCAAGTTTTTCTACATTTTTCTATTTCATTTCAAATAAGTCTTTGATTGTTCCTGAATTGATTTTTAGGCTATGTAAGCTCGCTATAAGGCTCGTAAGCGTATTTATACCATGAATGATATTTAGATTTGAATATTTATTATTTTAATTAATAAATGAATGATTTTATGATGTAAATTGTTTTGATATGTGCCATAATACTCTGTAACCATAATTTGACTATGGAGACGGGTTAGGGGTGTTACATTTAGTGGTATCATAGCTACAATTTAGTTGGTTCTTAGAATGAACGTAGCCTATATAGAGTTTAGAAATACATTTCATTTTGTAACTTGTGATAGTCTGATGTCTCATCATTCAAATTGATTATTTTTTATATAGGTAAAAGATGTCATCTGAATCTAACCTAGCTATTTCTGATGAAGCTGAGAGCAACGCTCAAGCCTTGGTACATGGGGCTGTTAATAGTGAGCTCATATTTGAGGGCTAGGGAAGTGAGACACGAGAAGCCTTCTTCTATTTGATGTCAAGGTGGTTCATTACTTTATGTGAACTAATCCAAAGGCTCAACAACCTCCGCCCCTTTCGTACCCCAACCGAATCGCCCTAATTCTCAAGGATTGGGACATGCACATGTTAATAGACCTCCTATTGTTAAGATTTTCAAATGTGGGGCTTGAGAATTTTGCGGTAAAGTTGAGGATGATCTGGAAAAAGCTAAATTTTGGTTAGAAAATATTGTAAGAGTTTTCGACGAACTGTCGTGTTCTCCCAATGATTGCTTGAAGTGTGCAGTTTCATTGTTGAAAGACAAAGTATACCAGTGGTGGAATACTCTGATAGCGGTTGTACTGAAAGATCGGGTGAGTTGGGAATTTTTTCAATCTTAATATCAAATGAAATATGTCATTCAATGGTACTTAGACAAAAAGCAGAAAGAGTTTCTTGAGTTGAAATAGGGATGCAAAATAGTAGCTGAGCATGAAAGAGAATTTGTTCGACTTGGTAAGTATGCTAGGGAGCTTATTCTGATAGAAATTGCTATGTGTACTTGGTTTGAGGAAGGCTTGAATGAAGAGATTCAGTTGTTTGTCGGTGCACTCGACTTGAAAGAGTTTGTTGTATGAATTGGCACAGCTTAGAAAATTGAGGACATTAGTAAAGCAAAGAAAAAGGCAGATTTTGATACTTGAGATTTGAGTAAAAGGCAATTGGAAAACTCCTTCTCCTCTCCTTCAAAGAAAGTAAAAGGTTCTAGCAGTCGTATGTCAATTCCATATGGATTTTTTGGTAGAGATCAAAGGAAGCAAGCTAATTCCAGACTTTAGGCTACCTCTGTAGCTAGTGTCGACAGTGTTCATAATGTCAATAAACCAGAGTGCCAGCATTGCAATAGAAAACATTTTGGTGAGTATCAATGGAAAAAAGGATCATGCTTTATAGGTGGTTCATTAGATCATTACCTCCGAGTAGGGGTGTGCAAAATTCGGGTAAAACCAAAAAAATTCGGTTCACCGACCGAATTCGGTTAATCGGTCGGTTAACCGAATTTTTTCGGTCGAGGGTCGGTTAATTATTTTTTTATTGTTCGGTTAACGGTTAATTCGGTTCAAAACATGTTGGTTAACCGAATTTTTTCGGTTTAATTGAACAAATTAATAAATAAAATTATAATATATAAATAGGCCCACCATTCACCTAAACCCAATCCAAACTCAAGTATTCAACCCAACCCAATTACCTAACCCAACCCAATCATAAAAATTACAAATAATTTAATAAATAAAAATAAAATTCTAAACATAAAACTAAAACTAAATTCTAAAAATAATTTACTTATGTAGTGATTCAATTCAGTTAATTCGGGTAATTCGGGTAATTCGGTTAATTCGGTTAATTCGGGTAATTCGGGTAATTCGGTTAATTTTTAACCAAAAATAAAAATATATATAATTTTCGGTTAATTCGGTTAACCGACCGAATCAACCGAAAAAATTTCGGTTTGGTTAATTTTTTTTTGAAAAAATTTCGATTCGGTTAACGGTTAAAAATTTTGAAAGGTCAATTAATTCGGTTAATGTTATTTCGGGTCAGTTAACCGAATGAACACCCCTACCTTCGAGACTGCCCAAATAGGTCTGCCAGGGATAAAGCTTCGAATGTATGACCAGGGACTGTGCCTTCTAAAGGTAGGTCACCGAAGACCAGTGGAAAGGCAGGAGTCAGTAGAAGTTGAATGAAAGTTACCACGATTCAATCTGAAGCACGAGCACCAGCTAGGGCTTATGTGATACGAGCTCGTGAAGATGCGTCAGCACCTAATGTGATCATCGATACATTTTCTCACTTTCGTGTTACTATTTATGCTTTGATTGACCTAGGATTAACCCACTCGTATATATGCACTATGTTAGTAACGAACAAGAAAATACTAGTAGAGTCAATCGAATTTTTCGTCAAAGTCATTAATCCGTTAGGTCAGTATGTATTTTTTGACAAAGTTTGTAAAAATTATCCACTGAAAGTTCAGGATTATGACTTTCTGGCGGACTTGATGTTGTTTTCATTCAACGAATTTGATTTTATTCTCAACATGGATTGGTTGAAATTGCATGATGCGGTCATGAATTGCAGATAGAAACAAATTATCTTAAGAGGTCAAAATCGTGGAATAGTTAGCGCTAAATCAGATATATTAAACAGCGCTGCCAATATTATTTTTGCTATGTCGACTCAAAAACTTGTACGAAAAGGTTGTGAGGCATAGTTAGCGTATATTCTAGATATTAGGGCTTCAGAATTGATATTGGAATTAGTTTTGATTATTTGTGATTTTTCAGATATGTTTCTAGAAGAGTTGTCAGGGTTACTACCAGTCAGAGAGGTTGAGTTTGTTATTGAATTAGTACTGAGAACTTCTCCGATATCAATTGCTCCATATAGAATGGCACCAACCGAACTAAATGAATTAAAAGAATAGTTGCAAGAGTTGACGGATAGAGGATTTGTTTGGCCCATCATTTTTTCCTGAGGTGCGCCTGTGTTATTTGTTAAGAAAAAGAACAAGTCAATGTGTTTGTGTATTGATTATCGATGGGTTAATAAAGTTACAATTAAGAATAAATATTCGTTGCCTCACATTGATGATTTTTTTGATCAACTGAAAGGTATAACAATATTTTCTAAAATCGATCTCTATTTTAGTCATTATCAGGTTCGAGTCAAAGATTCGGATGTGCCAAAAATAGCTTTCAGAACCAGGTACGGATGCTATGAATTTATAGTTATATCATTTGGATTAACAAATGCTCCTGTTGTATTTATCAATTTGATGAAAAGAATATTTCGACTACATTTAGACAAGTTCGTTTTCATTTTCATTAACGACATCTTAATTTATTCAAGAGATGAGACTGAGCATGCTCGACATTTGAGTATCGCATTACAAAATTGTGTGAGAAACAACTATTTGTGAAATTTAGTAAATGTGAATTTTTTTGCTTCAAGAAGTCAGTTTTCTGGGTCACGTGGTATCGACAGATGGTATAAGAGTAGATCCAAACAAGATATCAGCTATTTTGAATTGGAAACCTCTAAGAAATGTCACTAAAATCAGAAGTTTTCTGGGTTTAGCCAGGTTGCTTATGTTAGTTGTTTTATTCTCTTGTAGATCATCGAAAAGCTCAATTGGTTAGAATTAATTCAGAGCATATATGCGTTATCCATCCTTGATTACGATAAAAGCATTGGTCATTTTAATGTTGGTTATAAATGACTTGTACTAGGAACCTTTTTGGTTAGTTTGTTCATGTTGATAATGTTTGAACTTTGGTTTGGAAAAATCTTTGTAGTTATGTAAATATGTTTGGTATCTTTGGCTTAAGGTTGTGATTATAAATTCTTTTGGTCATTTAGTTAATGCCTTAAGAAGATAAATTGAAATGTGGTAAAATGTATGTGATGAAATGAATGATTTGGGTATGTTAAGTATGTGTGTAAGGCATTAACTTGTGATTGTAGAGTGTGTGATTTTTGGATGCTTAAATTGTGGTACCAATGAGGGTACATTGGTTAGACACTTAGGTTGAATGTTTTGACATGTTTTAGGCTTATTAGAATGTGTTTTGAAAGTATATGAATGATTAAATTTGGTATGGCTTGGCTCTTAAGAAATAGGCATTTTTTTAGCTTGATTTGGAAGTCATTTTAGTTACACACGACCTCCTCAAATGGTCGTGTGTCTTATTGATTTTAAAGTGTAGGCTTTTCCACATAGCATCAAGTTGTTACACAGTCTGGAGACACAACTATGTGGCCCTACTTAGAATCATACACGGTCTGACACACAGCCTGTAACATGGCCGTGTGACCCTATTTCGATTTGTACACTAGCAGGCACATGGTCTATGACATGACAGTGTGACCTAAACTCCGAATTGTATAGGATTTGGCCACACGACCATGCTCTTTGGCCACATGGCCTGGGCTATATCACACGGTCGTGTGATCCCTGTTTTTAATTTTTCTAGATTTACTGTTTCATTTCAAATAAGTATCTGATTATTCCCGAATTGATTTTTAGGCTATGTAAGCTCGATATAAGGCTCGTAAGCGTATTTATACCATGAATGATATTTAGATTTGAATATTTATTATTTTAATTAATAAATGGATGATTTGATGATGTAAATTGTTTCAATATGTGCTGTAATACTATGTAACCCTAATCCAGCGAAGGAGACGGGTTAGAGGTGTTACAAGTATTAGAATTTTTCTTGCTGTTGCTATCATAAGTGGATGGTCATTGAGGCATGTTAATGATAATAATGTTTTTCTTAATAGAGCATTGAATGAAGAAATTTACATAGACCAACCACTTGGTTTTGAAACTTAGGGTGTCAATGGAGAGAAGCTTGTTTGCCGATTGAACATGGCTTTGTGTAGGCTCTGACAGATGCCTCACGCATGGTTTCATACTTTGTGACAACATCTAATTCATTAGCTTGGGTTTCATGCTTCAAAAGGCTGATCCCTCGCAATTTGTTCAAACATCTTCTAGATCATCACTTTTTCTAATGGCCTATGTTGATGACATAATCATCACATGCAATTCATCTAACAAATTTGATTAGGTGGTTCAACAACTTAACAACATATCCTCTCTCAAAAACCTCGAGAATCTTCATTTTTTCTTGGATGTGGAGGTGCATCATACAACTCATGGGATGTTGCTAACACAAAACAAGTTGTACATTTTTTACTTGCTTCATAAACAGGAATTTCTAAAGCAACACATACTCCTACACCTATGTTGTGCACTCTTAAATTAATTGCATCTAATGGGAGTCCACTTGTTGATTCTCATCTCTACTTTAGTGTTATTGGCTCGTTGTAGTATGTGTGCATTGTTAGAGTATGCCCAAAGATCAATCATGAGATGATTGTAATAACATACTTGATTTATCATGTTTATTAATATAAGGCGTTACCATTATTATTTCAGTTTCTTTTCTGTGTATATAAATAAACTGTTTTATAATAATGTCCTGAGAATAATATGATTATTCTTAAAAGTTACTTAGTCAAGTATTATTGTTGGATAGGACAACGATAATGCATTAAGACTAACGTGTAGTTTATTGATGATAAAGAGTTGTCATTGATATGGAATGTCAGAATCATTACATGAATATGTGTGTTAGAGAACAACATATTGGACTGACCCGTTATGAGTATGTTTCTTGGATTATTATGTGATTGTCACGACATTACTCATAATGATTAATATTTATATGATCCTCAGAATTGAGATCATCATAATCCCAACATCGTGAGTTGTATATTTTGATACAGTCAAAGGTACACCGTAACTGGTTGTTCTATAAAGACTGATGTTGGATATGCCACAATCTATGTAGAGGGATATGGTTGGTCGATATAGGATAAGTCCCTCCTACATAATGGGAGTAATATCTTAGGCCACTTGATTAAGTGAGACTAGAAATGCATGGCCATGCTCAAATAAGTTGATATTAGATGTCATACTTATTTGTATATCGTAGTCTGCTTAAGATATCAAGGAACATGGAATGGACAATGCAAGTGTGACTATTCCATGACTTGTGTCCAATCCAGAGATAAAGGACTTAAGGATTATTGCATAAAAGGTTAATCATAAAAAGGTTATGTCGAATCATGATCTCTTGTGACTTAGGTAGCAATGATGCATTGCTAGATGCCACTCATTGTTCGTAGCATTAGAATCGTTCTAGTGTTACTGCTAACGTTACAAGAACCTACAGGGTCACACCCTATAGTTAAAATGAACGGAATAAACCATAGTTGGTATTGTTTTTGGGGTCGCTTGAATTAAATTAATTATAGAATTAATTTAATTCGGTAATCAAATTTCCAACACATTATGTACAAGGTTGTTGTACGTATAGTGAGGATATGAATTTGGTTAGCACAAGAATTCAAATAAATATATGGTTTACCGAACTTATATTATAATTAATGTAATTATAATTTTCGGATTAAAATATTATTATATTTATTTAATTCTTAAAAAAAACCCTAAAACAAAAGGATATATATAATCCCGTTTTTCTTTGTTTGAGTCTAGCAGCCTTCAAAGAAAAATAACTCTCAAAACTGTTTTGGGGATTCCTTCCGTTCGTAGTCAACTAGGTGGATTACGTAGAGGCCGGAATCACGATAGATTGCGGTTTGGTTCGACAGCAGATCAGACTACTCGTTGTTGAGGTGTTGCTGTCTACTCTGAATAAACATTAGGTAATTTCGCAACCTCTTTCACCCCGATTCGTTCCTCACACATGGATCCCTGGTTAGGATCGCCGAATTTTTATTTTTCGCTGCGCCATAGGGGTGCCGGCGATCCAACAGTGGTGTCAGAGCCACTTGTGTGATACGGACTCGGGTTTAAATACTTGGGTGATGCAATTGTATGAGATGCATGCTTTAATTTTAGTAAATTTCGACTGTTTAAATCGTTTAATAGTAACCTGATAACCGTTCCTTTTGACAATGGATTAAATGTTAATCATGATGTTATGGCCTATTTGGTTTTATGTTATTACAGTTAAATGTTAACAGATCTATAATGGTGCGACGGTGGTGTTGGCAGTTTCCAGTAAAAGTTAACTAGTTAGTGGAACAATGGTTGTTCCGGCATGAAACCTCAGGGATTAAAATCCCGAAAACACGATTATGTTGATAAAAGTTATCAAATCGTGAGGTTTTACTTGAATGGGGTATGCGGCTCGTACCGCGGGGGCGGACTGGTCCATACCGCGGGGGCTCCGCCCCCACACCCCCGGCTTCTGTTATATTTTTAGGGATGGGGATCTGAGGACGGTTTCGGTCACGGGCCTTCGCCCCGCTCCCTTCACCGCATTAGCCCCCATCTTCTTAGTATTTTTTTTATATATAATAAATAAAACTTGGTGGGCCATAAAGTTGAAAGGATATGTTTTAATACACCTTAACAAAAGTGTTTATTTGTATATGCTATTTTTTGACATGCACGGTGTTTGAAATGCATAGTTATAGCCCAACAGCCCATTTGATAAAAAAAGGTTGTAATTTTATAAATACGGCTTGCGTGTCGTGCCTTGCTACTATTCTCTTGTATTTCTCTTCTCATCTTACTCCCTCGTATATAAAACGAGTTTCTACATATTGTAATTTGCAAGAGTTGCTGTGGGCTAGCCGAGATGGAAGATGGGCCAACCAGTGTGGACTGATAGCTTGAAAACCGGCTTACACCTTTAGGTTTCCTTTTGGTTCTCCTATTGGCTTGGGTTGCGCCACCTTAGTTTATGGGCTATAACTATTGCATTTATTTATTGCTTTATTCATGTATGAGATGCTATGGATGTCTAAAGCATGCCAAATTTTAAACATGTTAAAATTTGATAATAATGAACCACATTAATTGATGAGATCAATTAAATGGCTATATGGACTAAAGTAAATCATAATTGGTGAGATGAAACGATCTTAATAAAATACCTCTATTAAAATATTAAGTCAACATAGCCTTCCAATTTTGCCCTCGTTAAGGCCTCGATCAATACTGTGTAGGTTCTGCTAAAGCGAAGTACTAGTATTTATCTTGGTTAAACGCGAAGAATAAACAAGTGATATTCGCAGGTTAAAATTGGTTAATGACTTGACTAGGTTATTCTAATAGGATTAAAAACCTAGAGGCAAGAATTTGGATAAATCATAAGATGATTAGAACAAGAGTTGTTCACCAAACTTTAGGAGTTACATATGATGTAATTAGCAAGTGTTGTTTACCTAGATAACCATAATCTTGAGAGTAAAGCCAAAGCTGACTTAAGAGGAGGTGAAATATGGATCCTTAACCCACTTGAAATGCTTTTCAAGAAAGCCTTTCCGAAACTAACGTATGAGGGTATTAGTTTTGTAGTAAAATAGTGGGAGCATCATTTAATTAAGTCCTTTTAATGATTAATATAAATTTGATAATTTTTCACATGCATAATTTCATTGTTGTAGATATATTATATGTCATTGAACAACCAGTTCCTAACGAGCCACCCACTAATGCCTCGAGGGCTGATAGAGATTCTTACAGGAAGCATCTCGATGACATGGTAGAAGTTGGATGTCTTATGCTTGCCACTATGAATCCTGAGCTTCAGAAGCAACATGAGGACATGGTTGCTTATGAAATGATTAAGCACCTGAAAGAACTTTATCAGGGGCAAGCACAGCAAGAGAGTTTCGATATCTCTAAGGCCCTGTTCCAATGTAAGCTGGCTGAAGGAAGCCCAGTGGGACCTCATGCCCTTAAGATGATTGGCTATATTGAAAGCCTGTTTAAGCTTGGGTTTCCATTGAGCCAAGAGTTGGCCACTGATGTTATTCTGCAATCGTTGTCGGATAGCTACAGCCAGTTTGTCCTCAATTTTAATATGAATGAGATTGATAAGACTCTGCCACAGTTGCTCAGTATGTTACGAACTGTTGAAGGCAACATGAAAAAGGTTGGACCCAAACCTATACTGATGGCTCGTAATAATAAGGGCAAGGGAAAGGCCAAAGTTCAGGCAAAGCCCAAGGGCAAAGCTAGGCCCAAGCCTGGAAAAGTAAAGGCTGCATTGAAACCTAAATGAGGGGTGGCTAAGGAAGGAAACTGTTTTCATTGTGGTGTGACTGGACATTGGAAGCGGAACTGCCCTATCTATCTTGAGGAAGTCAAGAAGGCCAAAATAAGCGGAACGTCTGCTTCAGGTATTTATGTTATTGATATTAATTTATCAACTACTACTTCATGGGTATTAGATACTGGTTGTGGCTCTCACATTTGTACTTCTGTACAGGGACTGCAAAGGAGTAGGACTTTGGCTAGAGGAGATGTGGACCTACGAGTTGGAAATGGAGCAAAAGTTGCTGCATTAGCTGTGGGAACATATAATTTATCTTTGCCTAGTAGACTTGGTTTATGTTTAGAGGATTGTTATTATGTGCCCAGTTTGACTAAAAACATTATTTCAATTTCTTGTTTAGACAAAATTGGTTTTGAGATAATTATTAAGAATAATTGTTGTTCTTTTTTTCTCAATAATGTTTTCTATGGTTCGGCACAATTGAATAATGGTCTCTATGTTTTAGATCAAATGAATCCCATCTACAACATAAATACTAAAAGATCAAAAATAAATGACTCAAATCAAACGTATCTATGGCATTGTCGTTTGGGCCACATAAGTGAGGAACGCATATCCAAGCTCCATAAAGATGGTTTCTTGGATTCATTTGTTTTTGAACAATTTGAAATATGTGAATCTTGCTTATTGGGAAAAATGACTAAGTCTCCTTTTACTGGTAAAAGTGAACGAGCTAGTGATTTATTGGGCCTAATACATTCTGATGTATGTGGGCCAATAAATATACAGGCTAGAGGAGGGTATGTCTATCTCATGCGCCATAAGTCTGAATCCCTTGAAAAGTTCAAGGAATTCAAAAATGAAGTACAAAATCAACTAGGAAAAACTATCAAGACACTTCGATCTGATCGAGGTGGAGAGTATATGAGCTTAGAGTTTGATGATCTTTTGAAGCAATGTGGGATTGTGTCACAACTTACTCCTCCTGGTACTCCTCAATGGAATGGGGTTTCTGAAAGAAGAAATCGAACTTTGTTAGACATGGTTCGATCCATAATGAGTCATGCTGATCTGCCGACTTCCTTTTGGGGACATGTACTTGAGACAGCTGCTTTCACACTAAATTGTTTTCCATCTAAATCGGTTCAAAAGACACCATATGAGATATGGACTGGGAAACATCCCAGTATGTCTTTTATGAAAATTTGGGGTTGCGAAGTTTATGTTAAACGTCAGACGTCTACTAAGCTTGAACCCAAATCTGAAAAATGTATTTTTGTGGGGTATCCAAAAGAAACCAAAGGATATTATTTCTTTAATCCCACTCAGAACAAAATACTTGTTGCTCGGACTGGTGTCTTCCTAGAGAGAGAATTTGTTTCTAGAAAAGGAAGTGGGAAAAAGATTGAACTTGATGAAGTTCGAGAATCGCAAAATATCACTGAACCAGAGATAGAACAACAGCAAGTTCCACAAGAGGTTGAGGAACAAGTAATTGCTGTAGAAACACAACCACTGCGTAGATCTTTAAGGGAACGCCAAGCACCTGAGAGATATGGATTTCTCGTTACAACGCATGGTGACGTTCTACTGATAGATCAAAATGAGCCTAAGACTTATCAAGAAGCGGTGACGAGCCCAGACTCTAAGAAATGGCTTGAAGCCATGAGATCTGGGATGGATTCCATGTATGAAAACCAAGTATGGACTTTGGTTGACCCACTCGAAGGGGTTAAGCCCATAGGGTGCAAGTGGGTTTTCAAAAAGAAAACCGACATGGATGGTAATGTACAAACATACAATGGGCGATTAGTCGCTAAAGGTTTTCCCCAGGTTCATGGTGTTGACTATGATGAAACCTTTTCTCCTATAGCTATGTTTAAATCCATCAGGATCTTGCTAGCTATAGCTGCATTTCATGACTATGAAATTTGGCAGATGGACGTCAAAACAACTTTCCTTAATGGGAAACTTGAAGAGGATGTGTACATGACACAACCTGAAGGTTTTGTCAATCCAAAGGATGCTGGAAAGATATGTAAGCTACAAAGATCCATTTATGGATTAAAGCAAGCTTCTCGAAGTTGGAATCTTCGTTTTAATGATGCAATCAAAGAGTTTGGTTTTATCAAAAATGAAGATGAGTCATGTGTTTACAAGAAAGTTAGTGGCAGCACTATAACGTTCTTGGTACTGTATGTGGATGACATACTTATCATAGGAAATAACATACCTACCTTGCAGTCTATTAAGACTTGGTTAGGAAATTGTTTTTCTATGAAGGACTTGGGCGAAGCAACTTACATCTTAGGAGTAAAGATCTATAGAGATAGATCAAGACGACTACTAGGTCTAAGCCAAAGTACATACATAAACAAAGTACTGAAATTAATTATTTTTGGGGTCGCTTGAATTAAATTAATTATAGAATTAATTTAATTCGGTAATCAAATTTCCAACACATTATGTACAAGGTTGTTATACGTATAGTGAGGACATGAATTTGGTTAGCATAAGAATTCAAATAAATATATGGTTTACCGAACTTATATTATAATTAATGTAATTATAATTTTCAGATTAAAATATTATTATATTTATTTAATTCTTAAAAAAACCCTAAAACAAAAGGATATATATAATCCCATTTTTCTTTGTTTGAGTCTAGCAGCCTTCAAAGAAAAATAACTCTCAAAACTGTTTTGGGGATTCCTTCCATTCGTAGTCAACTGGGTGGATTACGTAGAGGCCGGAATCATGATAGATTGCGGTTTGGTTCGACAGCAGATCAGCCTACTCGTTGTTGAGGTGTTGCTGTCTACTCTGAATAAACATTAGGTAATTTCGCAACCTCTTTCACCCCGATTCGTTCCTCACACATAGATCCCTGGTTAGGGTCGCCGGATTTTTATTTTTCGCTGCGCCATAGGGGTGCCGGCGATCCAACATGCATTACATGTCCTGATATAACGTTATGTGTTAGCAAGCTAAGGTAGTACATGAATTCTCCTTGTGATACTCATTGTAGAGCTGTTAAAAATGTGTTGAGGTATCTTAATAACACCATAGATCATGACCTGTATTTCAAAAAAGGATAGTTTGATTTGGTTGGATACTCGAATGCTAATTGGGTTTCTACCATTGAATATTGGCGTTCAGCAACAGGTTACTATGTTTATCTTGGTTCTAATCCTATTGCATGGTGTTCTAGGAAACAAACAGTGGTGTCCAGGTCTTCATCAGAGGCCGGATATTGCAGCTTGGCGAACTGTGTTTTCTAAGCTACTATGCATAAAATAACTTTTTATTGAAGTTAGAGTGACAGTTCATCAATCACCAGTAATATGGTGTGACAACATGTCTATGGTTTCAATGGCAATAAATCCCACACATCATGCTAAGGTGAAGCGTGTGGAAATCGATCATCATTTTGTTCGTGAGAAATTTCTCGATGGTATACTGCAGGTTAACTATGTGCCTTCAGTAGAGCAAGTGACTGATGTTCCCACAAAGTCCATTGCACCAAAACAATTTGCTTAATTTCATAGTGCTCTTCGAGTGTTGTCTCTAGCTAAAATTGTCAAATCAGATAACTGGGACAATGTTAGAGTATTAGATCAGTAGAGCTGTTAAGGTTGTTAAGATTAACTTAAAATTGTTATACAGTTGTGGCTACCATTAGCAGATCTTATTGTCATGATTAAAATTCATTGTTATCTTCGTATATGATAAGCATTAATCTGATGGTATTGCTTTTCACAAAAAAATGTTGTTTCTTGTTTTTCGTATTGCACTTTTATGTTTCTTTATTATAGCTTAACACTCATAATGGTCAAACCTTTCAAAATGGTCAAATAATATGTTTTCACGCACTCTAGTTTAATTTGTAAAAAATGGTAAATGTTGACGTGTTTAGATCAAAACAAATAACACATGAATAAGATATTGCTTGAAAAGAAAACAAAGCAGTTAGAACATAATTTGGAACTAGATATATAATATTTGAGAATCCCTTATTTAACCATTTTTGAAACGTTTGACTTTCTTTTGAGCACTTTTATAAAGGTTAAGTCATTATATGACCATTTCAGAAGATTTCGACCTTTCGTGAGCAACTCTTAAAAAGTTGGACTCTCAATTTGAGAATTTAGCCAAAAGATAATAAAGAAGAGGTCAAATGTAATATTGTATATAATTTTTATTAATAATTTTTAATAATAATTTATATATAAAAAATTTGAATATAAAAATTATTAATTCAATTTTTATTTTAAAATTCGAATATCTATAAAGATTATTAAAAAAAATTAAAATACTAAAATTATTAATATTGTATACTTTTTAGAATTTTTAAATAATGATTATTTTTTTCATATTTCCTAAACTTTTTATATTTTTAAACTCATCTAGAATGAATTTGGACAATTAGTTGTCCAGATTCAAACGAACTTGGACAACCATATGTCCACGTTCATTCCAAATTTATTTTATTAATTACTTTTTATATTTTTAAAAAATATTTATTATTTTAAAAAATTGAATATTTTTTTGCTGATGTGGCATGCCATTTATCATCTCTTGGTGGTTGCCATCAACCACGCCAGCGTTTATACCGGTCAATGGAAGAGATAATAAGGTACACTTTTATTAAGGGCTCCATTGATTTTTTTTCATTTTTCACTAAGGGATTTTTTGACCCTTATATTTATGGGAAAATATTTGGTACATTACCAATGGAGTTTAAAAATTCCACTTTGGGTGATGGTAAATGTATATAAGATATAGTAAAAAATTTTAAAAATATATATATAAAGGAAATGAAACATGGGGCATATTTATTACTCTACTTGTGGAGTTAAAAAACTGCATTGTCAGTGTACCAAATACTCACCCTTTATTTATTTTATATAATTACATAGTATCCATAAAATCTTTGCTTCGCCAGCAGGGGCATCAGCCTTCGGGCTGGTTTCTAGTCCCGACTTCTTTAACATTATTTTTCATGATTTTTATTTTGTTTTTAATTTCAATCCACATTATCGTGGTTTTGTCCATATTTTTCATGGTTTTTGTTTTGTCCACTTTATTTTCTTTAAAAGCATATGTGGTTTTATTTTTAGTTTCTAGTCACATTCCGGTGTATATATGAGATTTGTCAATGTAAGGGTGCTACTAAATCTATTTAGGAACTGTTTTCAAAGGGCCTTATCATGATAGATCATAGTGATAGTGGTAAATTTGAGATGAAAAAGTGGAGGATAAACTAATACTTGGCCTTTTATGCACTGACGCAGTGATTTTGTTGGGGCTTTTGGTAGTTGTTTCTTGGTTGATCGATGTTCATCATCAAATTGATTTGATGATGGTAGGTCTAAGATGCAAGTTATAGCGATTTGATTAAGTTGACGTGTCTCTTGTTTGTTTCTGAATTATTCTAGTATTGCAATTACCATAATTTTGTCTCCTTTTTTTTTAATATTATTCTGTAAACATAACATTATATATTAATTTGTAGTAATTTATTTATCATTTATACTATATGATAAGTCTTTTATTTTTATTATTCATGATTGTTGTTTGTAATAATATTTTGTTTTAAAAAATTACATAGTATTAAAAATTATCTAAAATCGCACGGTACCATTGGAGAAATTCAGTTGGCAGTATAAATACTCGGAAATGTAAGGGTACGTTTGGTTCCCAGTACTGGAATAGAGCTGTAATGGAATAGAACTGTAATAAGTAATTCAATTGTTTGGTTGAATGGAATGAAATAGAACTGTAATGGTATTCTTGTGTTTGGTTGAATGGAATGATGTTGTAATAGCATAAGAAAAAAAAGCTGAAATGACCAGAGTACCCTTAAAAGATTTTTTTAAGTACATAATTATTGTTATTAATTTTACTAAGATTATTATTAAAATAATAAAAAATTTAATCATGTTTTAATATAATTATTACTAAATATAATTAAATAAAAATAAAAATATATAATTTAATAACATTCTTAATATAATTTTTATTAAAATAATATAATTTTTATTAAAATATGAATTAATAAAAATCATAACATAATCTCATGGGATCATAGTTGCCAAAATTACAAATATTGATCCAAAAGTAATAATTATTCTCATTTTTTTATATATGAAAAATATCAAACATTTATACACCAAACAAACCCATGTTTTAACTTCTCTACGAGACAACCCTAGCCAACCAAAAATTTATAGATCAAATCAAAAGCCATGCAAAATGGATTCCGCCATAAAGTGTTGGAGACATAGGAGATATAAATTCCATTGGCAACCAACCAAGTCATCACCAAAGTTAGATCAACCAATGTATAAATGATATATATACACATTTTTCATTACAAACACGAAATGTTATTGAACTTTAAACCCAAAACAAACAATGAAAAACTAAAATAAAAAATTAAACTTCATCCCTGTGATGCAAGGTCAACGCTGTTAGCCGTCTTGATGTCCTCTTCGGTTCTACGTCTGATAAAGACAGGCTTCCCTCTCCACTTGACGGTAACAGTGCTCCCTAGCCCTATGCTAGAAAGGTCAACCTCAAGGGAAGCGAGTGCAAGAACGTCTTTGCTGGCAGACATGCTTAGAACAAACCTGCCACCAGACAAGACGAAATAAGCAAAAGCACGCTTGCTGGGATCACTAGGTGGAAACCGCTCGTGATTATACTCGTCATAGACAATTTTTGAAGTAGGGTTCTTTACAGCTGCCACAGTAGCAGGGACATCTGAGATCATTCCCATATCGTGTCCTCGGCTGAGGGCATCTGAAGAAAAACCTGGAAAAAGGTAAAACAACTGTCATATGCTATTACAAAAATACATGTACTGCTCACAATAGAGCATCCAAGAAATGTGAACTAAATGTCAACACTCAAAGTAAACTTGCAGAGGCTCGTGTATCACATAATCTATAAAAGAATGGGGGAGGGGGTAGTCCAACCATACAAGCACAAGTTTTCAGGCCTTCATTCACATATCTATAGATTGCACCATGATAACATAACAACATTATTGCACGACAGCATAGGTTTTTCTCTGAAGAACTTTCTTCCTAAATGGCATGTGAGCTAATTCAACTAGTTGTTTTAAGAATACATTAACATGAAGTAAAGCAGTGGCTTCAAATGTGAAAATTCACCATCCACGAGCATATATGTATAGGTGAGTGCTTCAATGCTTCTCACTTGTATAAACCAAAGGATCACAAAGTTCTTTACCACTTTTTAAAATTTTTCTTGTATTTCCATTATCATGAATAAACACAATGTGGCTTTTTAATTCAATAAAAGCATAAATGAATGGTTATCTTCACACAAGAACAACTGATTCAAAATAAACATCTCATTATTAGCATTCGGCTTTCCTTTTTGGACATAATTGATTGGGTCTAGTATGCTCCAAAAAGTAACCCATATGACTATTTTTTTATTATGATCATTTTTAAGGTCATCCATCAAAACGCTTTTAAACTAAAGTTGTTATAATAATCATCATAAATATTAATAAGTAATGATATATGTTAAGCTTCCAAAATAAAAAGAAGAATTATGGGCACTAAAATATGTATATCAACATTGTTTTACTTTGTATCTTTTGTGCTTCAAGCCTGCTTAAATGACTAGACAATTTACACAACTTGGTGATGATAACCACTAGGAAATTCATTTTTCTTGGGGACACCAAGATGCGGGGCAATGAAGCCCGGCAAAATTGCACAACTTAATAGTAAAGCATTTCAGTCTAATAGTAAAGCATTATAATTCCACAACTTAATAGTAAAGCATTTTCCTCCATGTCTCTCGCTTTAAACTATAAGACAAAACTGTTGTAATAACATCCACTCACCAAAGAAAAGAGAATTAAGAGAAACGGAAACTTATACAAGAGAGTCATTTCCAATAACACAAATTTTGAAACACTCACTTACAGTCAAAATAAAAGAAAACTTATCCAATCCAGACCTTCAAAAATACATACAATATATATACACCCACAAAGAAAATGCTTTTCATTCCAGAAGAATTTCAGACCAAAGAAAAGAGAATAAGAGAAACAAACATATAGGGTAAATAAGATCATATATGAAGAACCCTTCTCAAACAAGGATCACTCAAAAAGTTCCCAAACTTCTACCCCAGCACAATCTGCCTTACTATTCTACATCCTAGCATTTACTAGCAGTTACTTCTAGGCCAATTGAACTTTGAACTTCCTTTTCAAAGTTTTAGTCGTTGCCAAAAACAAAACAATGAATATTTGAGATGATAAATATTTTAGATGATAAGCTAGACCAACAAAAAAAGGCTATGTTTTGGCACCTTAAAGAGGATTGCACGATGCCTGCAAAGTCCAATGGATAGGCTGCCAATGGGAAGCACAATACACTTATGAAAATCCTTCAATCTCGTACTGACCAATTTCCAACGTTTGTGAATATCCCCTTGCTCCACCGGAAAAGTTCCCCTAAATATATAACAATTCAAACACAAAGGAAAATAGATTAAAAAATAGTGAAAAAAATTAACCCTTAAGGGAAAAAAGGGAGAACCCTACCCCATGTATATAGCAAAATTAAAACTTTTTTTGGTTCCTGATAAAATGAAGAGAAGGGGACTGCCTAACATTTCCAGAAATAAAAACTCTAACTCAAAAATTGCATTTACTTAAGCGAAAAGAACACCCAAAAAAAAGTTTGTCATCTTTTTCTCCAGTTTCTAAGTACCCAAACGTGAGTAACAGAAAAGTAAAATAATGAAAAATACGAGACAGCTATTTCATTTTAAGTCACAGAAACCCTAGAAAATAAAAGGTCTAACAGAAATAGTAGCAGCAGCCGCCGTGCAGAATGCTGAAGACCAAGCCGAATGCTGAAGGCGAACAGAAACAGTAAAGATGAATAAAAAGAATAAAAAAATGCTTACTTGAGAAACCAAGCCGAATGCTGAAGGCGAACAGAAACAATAGCAGCAGATGGGGAAATAAGAAGGAAAAAAGGGAAATAATATGAAGGGAAATAAGAAGGAAAAAAGGGAAACGCAGAGATGGAAAGGAAAGGAGAAGATGAAGCTGAGGGCAAAAAATAAAAATGGGAAAAAAAATTACTCCCGTGGAATGGAATGGCTATTCAGTGGTGAAGGAAGGGAATGCCTATTCAACATTTTCCGTAATAGAGCTGGAATGGATTCAGGCTGTAATGCCATTACAGCCAACCAAACTAACGTTTGGTGATGGGCCCACCGAATTGGGGGGAAATGCATTCCTATTCCCCAACCAAACATGTTGTAAGTGTAACATAAAGGATGCGTAAAGGGAAAGCTGAAGCGTGGAATTTCATTTCTCTCCTTATAACGAATATTCCTTGCTTTTCTTGATTCTACACTAAGTGAGCCCATTGGATGATTTAGCTTTAAGAAACCGAAAGACGACACCAATTCTTTTCTCTTGTACAAAACCCTTACTTGCCCACAAACTTAAATTAAAACTCAATAAACAAATCATTCTTTGGATCCCTTGATTTATTTCCTTGATAGAAAGTGAAATTTTGATTAATGTTAAAAAAAATTAAATTCTAGACAATTATAGTTAAAAAATAATATTTAAGAAATATAAGATTCAAATTTCAATATTTATAATTTTCTTCACATACTCATATAAGTAATGCTAGATGCAACAGAAAAATGAAACCGTGGCAAAGAAAATCGACTGGCCGGAAAGTGGAAACTACTATTTGATATTAGCCAGCATATTTTGACTAAAATCTGAGGAACAATAACTGGATGGCCAATGGGTGTCAAGTGTCAACTATAAATAATGCTTAACATCCAACTTTCCTAATCAATAATTTCATAAACATTTCTTGTATTGTTCAAAGTTGCCAATTCTGATATTGGTAATCCAATTAAAGAGATTGAAAGGATGAGTGTGGAAGTGTTAGACTGTGCCACCATTGTTAACTTCGTTGAAGATGAAGAAGCATTCAACATCTCAATACGAGAGCGATTTGCTCACCTGGACACCAACCATGATGGGCTACTGTCTTACACGGAGTTGTCCAAGGATTTGCAGAGTCTCAGGGTGCTCGAAACTCACTTCGGCATCGACATTAAAACGGACCCAAAGGAACTCGCTCACGTTTACGAATCACTGTTCGAGCAGTTCGATCACGACTCCAATGGGACGGTGGATTTAGAGGAGTTCAAGTTGGAGACCAAGCGGATGATGCTTGCCATGGCTAATGGGATGGGTTTTTTGCCTGTTCAAATGGTGTTGGAAGAAGGCAGCCTATTGAAGATTGCAGTTGAGCATGAATCCACCAAACTAATTGCTGCTTGAATCTCTTCAAAAACGTCTAAATCCTCACGTCTTGCAACAACTCATATTTTGTTTTGCTTTCTTTAATAATTAGAGATTTTGAGTTTGAATCTGCATCCATCTTTTTCAGCTTTGCAAATTTTGTTAAAGCAGTGTTATGCTTCGTCATCGTTTAAATGCAAAATTGTTTGTAGTTTTGAGATTTTTGGTTTATTGCCGATTAATTTAAGGTTGGATGTTTAAATGCAAAAATTTGTTTATTGTATTCGGAGATAAAATGTTTAAAATTTGTACAAACAATTACAAACCCCAAACATGAATAATGTAAAAAAAATATATTAACTAAATTATATTACATAATTAGTTTCTTTTATCCAGCATGGATTAATTGTATGTATTAATTAAATTAAATTATTTTTTAAAATTTTTCATAAAAATTGTTAAATTTGATCACGAAATTAAAATATAATAATATATAAGTTTAATTTTAATAAGATTATGATTGTTATTAAACTGAGTTTAAGTAAATAATTTTTTTGAAATAATTTTTAAAATATAAATAGTAAAATAGTAAATTATGTGAAATTCTATTTTAATATATAGTTTCTAATTTAATATTAATTATTAATTAGTGAAATTTTATCTTAATAGTGTATTTAATTTGTAAAAAAAGTGATTAACATAAAAAGATTTGTTTAAACAATTTTAACATTTATAATGGTTTATTATGTAAAATTGTAAGTTGAAATTTTAAATATAAGTAAATTGGAAAGACTTATTATGAAAATATAACTTGCAGAATACCATTGAAAATTATTTAAAAATGTGGAGGGGTTTATGTTGGAAATTTTCCTCTACATATATTTTCTTTCTTTCCTTGCCATATGTCAAATTTTTATAGTATGAACACATCTAAAACCTAAGGATATTGTAATATAAAATATATATTAGATTGGTTTAAAATTTGTATTAATTAATTTAAGATTTCACCAATAATTTAAGTACGAAATTACTACACAATAAGATAAAAAGTCGATTTTGTAAATCCTAAATAAGTAAAAAAATATATAAAACATATATTTCAAAATTGAATAACAGTATTGAAATGGAAACCTAAAAAAATCGCGTGAATTAAAAAATGGATAAAAAATTGTTTTCAACACTGTCATAACTAAAAAGAGTAACTAATTAGTGGTATAAACACCAAGTTTTTGTGCAAAAATATTTATATAAAAAATTTTAAATCATTGAATAGTAAGATTAAAATTTTAATTGTTTTGGGTTAAATTGTGTAAAAAATTAGTAATACATGCAAAAATTCGTTTAGAAAATATTAATATGTGTTTATTGACATTATTTATAAAAAGCAAATGGCACTTATGCCATTATTTATCTTAGGTTCTTTTGTGAAAGGAAGGAAAATGAAAAGGAAAAAAAAATCAATGAAGGTAAAACATCTGGATTTTAAATGAAGATAAAAAAGATATATTTTATTTTTATTTTGACCCTTTGTTAAATAAATTAAAAATATAAATTCATGAAGTTAAAAATGTGACTTTCTTTAGTTAAATAAATTTTATTTTTTGAATTTAGTTTTGGTAAATAAAATTTGGATTAATTGTTGAGAGGTCCTTAAATTTCTAGTCAAAAAATTGTCATTTGTCTTCACCTTATTGGCTCCCATGCCACCTCAACGAAAGAGTTAGCACTGTCAGGGTTAGTTATAGTATTGATTAAGGGAATAAAATTTTAAGTACTAAATTGAATATTTTGAAAATAGAGGTACCACATTAAAACAAACTTTAAATATGGGAGAATTTTTTCTCATTATCCTTATCTATAAAATCATTGAATATATTTGGATAAATTAAAATAATAAAAAGAAAATTTTTTATAATTAAGTATTTTAATTAAATGAATATGATTTTATCTATAAATATAATTTTAATTTTTGATAAAAATTAAATCATGTTACAGTAATTTCTTTTCTATTAATGTGAAATTAATATATTTTAAAATTTCTTATTAAAAATAACATCATATATTATTAATTAATTAATACAAATTTTAAATTGATAAAATCAATGAATATAATTGAATAAATTAAAAATAAAAAATCATTTTTTTATAATTAAATAAATATATTTTTCTCTCTATAAATATGAATTTATTTTAAATATGATAATAATTAAATCATATCAACGTTATTCTTTTTTATAAATAATACAAATTAAATATGTGAGATTAATATTATATATGTAAAAGATAATACCAATATATTGGTAATTTATGTAGGAAACATTATTTATGACAATGGGTTTTTGATGAGCATCGAAACCGCCAAATATAATTTCTTACGCTCTAACTAAATTAAATTGTAGTATAAAGAAGTAGGGTCAATTTCATAGGGACTGGAACTCCTAATTTTCCTATTTACTTGACTAGATTCCTGAGTCTAGACAGCTGTCGTGCCCACGACCTCTATGTGTAAAGCTGAAAAGTAAATAAAGAGGGATTTTAGTTGATAAAGGGAAAACAAGTATAAAATAAAATAAAATGAAATAATAATAGAATGATAGTTGCAAAATAAAGTTAAGTAATTTAAATTAAATTGGTAAATCAAATATGTGAATGCTTAGCCTTAGCCTTGGCACACTCCAAACTTAAATCGATCCTTAAAAGTGGATTTTTTTCTTCCAGACGATAAGTTGGTTATAGCGTGCGACCTGCAAACCAACCCTTACCAATTATCTAACCACATAACACGCGTTTGCAATTTAAGATATTGGCAACTTTGCGATTTAGAAGAGCCTAACTCAAATTAATGATCTCAATCTCGTGGGTCGTTTAAATGCAATGACTATATCGCTTGATGGAGTCCAACTAGCTTTTTCCAACTAGACACACCATTTTGTTCACGGGAACTTGAATACAGCAGATGACCGACTCGCTTTCCCAACTGTATGCCAAAACAACTTCCTCCAAACAACACTTTGAGTTGAAATTGGATTAACTTTGAGGGACGAATGTGACTACAGTGTTGTAAGATTTTAGTGTGGATTCATTTTTCACAATTCTCGATTGAAACGATAACCGGGCTAAAGCTAAATGGGGATTAGTTGAGCATGAGATTAATCATGCTTTGTTGGATTATGAGAATGAATTTAAATGTAACGATGATGGGTGAAAAAGAGAGGGGACTTAAAGAACAATTGCGCCAAAATAAGGGAACGAAAAAAAATGGTAGTAAGCTTTATAAGCTACAGACGCATGAAAAGGGAAAAGAAAAACATTGTTTTCAATTAAATTTCAAGTGTGTCCTTCCATGCTACCTTTTCCAGGCTTTTGTACACTTATCATATGCTAATTTTAGCATGATTCACTCTAAAATTATGCCTAACAACAAACAAAAATAAGATATTTTTCTAATTATAGAGTTTGATAAAGTCAAAATATGATTTTTTTTATCAGCCACCAATTCTACAACTTTTTAATTTTACCCATTTTATTACTTTTCGTTCCAATTTAGCCCAATTTTCTTGTTCTTTTGAACTTCAACATTCCAATTACGTCATGATAAAATTTAAACATGAAATCACAAGCTTAATAGCATTCTATTCAAAATTTGACCAAAAATAAGTACATTAAACACACAAAATTAGCTTGCTATTAAATCTCTTCTACTTAGCCGATGCTTGTCCTCAAGCATGTTGTATATTCCATACTAGAAATCATTTAATAACTTTGTTCCAAAATCAAGTCTTATCCAACAACTATGCAAAATGCAAATAATTTAGGTGTTAGCATGAATAAGTACTTAGTCAGTTTAACCAACAAGCGTTTATAAAATTGTAAAAATGTGTAAAATCAACCATTTCACTAAATTGAAGTGCAATTAAACTTGCAAGGAAATTGTTCTCGATCAAATTATTTAAAAAACTTTGGACATAGCAAAATCTTTTTACGCGAGATGAGATGACAACCCAAACACCTCACCCCGGTTACTTAATTTAATACATGCCCAAATAGATTAATTCTCCCTACTTATGGCAACCTGGTTAGCCAAGTGTTTGCAAGTTTTAGCTCGTCACTCAAATCTTTTGACACGAGGTGAGATGACAACACAAGCACCTCATCTTGGTTACTCAATTTGGTCACATTTTCGAAATCTTCACTCATAACTAAGCCATCAACGGAGTAGTATATACATACAATTTTTATTTATATATATTTTTTTCTATATATATACTTATTATCATTTAGTAACATAAAATAAAATGTCTAAAACGAGATATGAATACTTTTATTAAACAAGTTTAAAGATCTAACAATTTTCATTAGATGTTGATTTTACCACATTTAGTAACATATCCTACGAAGCCCCCCAACTTAGCCCACATTGCCCTCAATGTGCAATAATAAAAAGATAAGAAGGAGAAGTGTCATGTGTATTCCCTGAGTATGTTTAATTTGGCAAAGGGTGGTTTTGTAAAACCCCAAACCCGACCTAGGCGTCAAGACCAAGTCTGAAGAGCTCCATTGGCGATACTGGAAACCCACATTTATAAATGCAAATAAAAGAAAAACTATTCAACATGTTATAACAATCATAGCAATCAACTAACTATTCAATCTCCCTACAATGTCATATTCATAGAGAAACTAAAGTTACTAATAGTATAATTAAAAGGAAGATAAAGCAGATTGATCGAGCTCCCTCAACACCGAACCGTTCAAGTCTATGAACTACCTGAAATTCAATTAACAACGAAATGAATTGTGAACCCAATGCGTAATAGAAATAAGTTTAACCAAAGCAGGATTGTAAAAATAGTTCTCGAATCTCAAGTTTCAATTGAAATCATAAAACATTCAGTACAGATTTGGCATATTTGTTATATAGTATAACAACTCCAGTTTAGATACAGAGCAGATAAAAAATAGATGTAGTTATTTCTACCCCCATCCGCTACACACCATCTCCGACCATCCAAACACAACATTTAGGGTATTGTATACCCATCCAGCCCTCCACACCGCTCAATGTTGGTACATTACCTTTCAGAATATTCAAAGCTTAGTTGTTAGATCAATAGGTGAATAAACGCCAGATTCATATATATGTAGTAACCTAGCCATAGAATCAAAACAGACCACTTCCTTCTTTACACGACTCCCACTCGATGAAAATGTAGTTTACAGATGTCAAAATGTATGCATAATCATTCAGTTTCAATAAACATTTGTATAATCAGAATTTCATTCTTAGATTGTTAGATAGCAGTCATACGGTCTAATTTAGATCATACATATAAACAATAGATGACCTACAATCATGTGAACAATGTTTACAACCTAGGAAAGAGTTCCAACCCTAACCTACACGCCCATGTGGCTCCACATGCCTTGGTACATGCCCGTGTGTCTCACATGGCCTGACACACGCCCATGTTATCTGCCTGTGTGGTCCTAAATCACAAACAGTGAGTCAGATGGCCTGAACACAAGCTCGTGCCTCTAGTCCGTGTGGTCTTTAAATCACAATAGTGAGTCACACGCCTGTGTCCTTGGCTTGTGTGATCTTTAAATCAGAAAAATGAGTCACATGGATTGGACACACGCCCGTGTGAACAGTGTGTTACACGGTCTAACACACTACCTCTCATACGAACGTGTGTCACACACAACTTACCACACGGCCGTGTGGCGTCGACAACCATGTTTTCTGGTTTCAAAACTCATAAAAACTCGGGTTTTTTGTACGTACCTAATCTCATGTTGACATAGGAACAATGCAGAGAATTCTCGAAACCTAATTTAACCATTCAACAACTAATGAAACAACTAAAACGACGAAAAATCGCATTCATTAATACTCAACCAATTATGTCGGGAACCTCAACGCAAAACATCCAACAAACAAACGCTAACCGAAAAATCGACAAAACTAATTCGGAACAGCACGTGAAAGACCACTTCCCTCCGTATTCATGCCTAAGGAAAAGAGATCAAAGACCAATTAACAGAGAATTTATGCAAACAGTCAGAGAAATCCCAATTTACTACGCAAATAGAAACTTATAAAACTTCGCAGGAACGTAATATTTTCTGAAAAAAGTTACGCAGAAATTTTCTAACAATGCACCGAACAACTTAGGACTCTCAAATATTCCGATAACCACTTGTTGGACGCAATCAAAAAGAAAATTCAAAAGAAAGAGGAAATGTAAAAAGAAAAGAAAAAGATAAAAGGAGAAAGGGGATGGGAAAAAGAATTGACGTTAAAAAAATGCTAATTAACCACCAGCATATGTCTACCATTTAGCAAAACTTTTATAACGCCAATGCTGAGACTTGAACACATGATCAGAGAGTAGACAGATGCTTAACCAGTGAACCAACAGGCTCATTCTTGACATAGGTTTACACTAAATTAAACTTAACTATGCAATTCAAGGATAGAGGTTATTTAGAAAAAAAATAGTAAAACTTCTAAAGATGTGACTCACAACTCCTAACCTCGATCACATAAGCAGAGCACATAGCCATAGATACAGAGACTTAATTACGACAGAATCAAACATTCAAATTTTTGAGGCATTACAATTCTCTCCCCTTAAAGCAATTTTTGGCCTCAAAATTTACCTGAGTGAAATAGATATAGGTATTGCTATCGAATTTAATCTTTGGGATCCCAAGTGGCTTCGTTAGTGCCATGGTTTTGCCACAACACCTTAACCAAGAGTACAGTTTTCCTTCACAATACTTTGACATCATGATCTAGTATCTGAACAGGTTCTTCCTCGAAATTCAAATCCGATCGTAACTCAATCTTGTTGACGGGGACGATATGTGACGGGTCAGACTGATATCGTCTCAGCATCGAGACGTGGAACACGTCATGAATCCACTCTAACTTTGGCGGTAATTCTAGTTGATATGCAACGAGTTTGACACGTTTCAGAATGCGATAAGGTCCAATAAACCTCAGGCTCAACTTGCCCTTGTGTCCAAATCGGAGGACCTTTTTCCACAGTGACACTTTCAGGAACACTTGGTCACCTACAAAAAACTCAGTGTCCTTTCTCTTTAAATCGGCATAAGATTTCTATCTATTAGAAGTGGCTTTAAGACGACCACAGATCAACTTGACAGTATTCTCAGTTTTAGAAACTAACTCAGGACCCAAAACCTGACGTTCATTTAACTCAGTCTAACACAGATGAGTACAACACCTACGACAACAGAGCCTCGTAAGGTGCATCTGAATACTATACTAAAAGTTTTTATTGTATGCAAACTCAGCCAATGGTAAGTAATCTTCCCAACTACCCTAAAAATCTATTACGCAACCCCGAAGCATATCCTTCAGAATCTGAATGACCGACTTAGACTGTTTGTCGGTCTAGGGGTGATATGTAGTACTAAAATCAAGTTGAGTTCCTAAAGCCTCATGAAACTTCTTCCAAAATTGAGACGTGAAACGCGGATCTCTATCAGAGATAATCGAGACTAGAATCCCGTGCAATCTCACAATTTCAGTAATATATAGCTTAGCTAGCTTCTACTATGAATTGTCTGTTTTGATAGGAATGAGATGAACTGATTTGGTCAATAAATCAACGATGACCCAAATTAAAATTTTCTTGGTGGGGGTTAAAAGCAACCCACTAACAAAATCTATCGTTACACGCTCCCATTTCCAAAGAGGAATCTTAACTAGCTAAAGCAATCTTGAGGGTAACTAATGTTTGGCTTTAACCTTTTGACACGTTAGACAGTGGGAAACAAAGACAACCACTTCTCATTTCAGACCAGGCCACCAATAAAGTTATTAGAGGTCCCGATACATTTTGTTCCCACTAGGATGCATAGCGTAAGGGCTATTATGCGCCTCTTGTAGAATCAATCATCTTAGATCCCTTTCATTAGGCACACAAATTCAAACCCTAAAACACAAAAATTTTTCATTGTTTAAACTAAAATATGAGGTTTCACTTGAACCAATCTATTGCAGTCGTTGAACTAGAGACTCATAGCTCCATTGTTTAACCCGAATATGCTCGACCCAAGTTAGTTTAACTGGTAATTCAGCTAATAGTCCTTCATCCTCAACTAAACTCAGACGAGCAAACATCGCTATTAAGTCAGTCATTGCTCTATGGCTAAGAGCATCGGCTACCACATTAGTCTTACTAGGATGGTAGTTTATCGTACAATCATAATCCTTAAACAACTCAACTCACCTGTTCTGCATAAGATTTAACTCCTTTTGAGTTGACAAATACTTGAGACTCTTGTGATCAGTGTAAATGATACATTTCTCACCATACAGGTGATGCCTCCAAATCTTTTGAGCAAACATGACTACAGCCAGCTCAAGATCATGTGTAGGGTAGTTACCCTTGTGTGTCTTAAGCTGTCGTGGTGTATAAGCAACCACTTTACCATCTTGCATTAAAACACATCCTATCTCGACGTGCAATGCATCATTTAAAACCACAAACTCCCGACCTAATTTTGGTTGAACTAGAACAGGAGCTTGTATCAAAACAGACTTGAGCTTATCGAAGCTAGACAGCTATGCCTCAGACCACAGAAACAGAGCGTTCTTACGCAGTAGCTTCGTCAAAGGTGATGCAATTAGAGAGAATCCCTCGACAAACCTTCGGTAGTAACCTGCTAAGCCCAGAAAACTATGAAGCTTAGGTATATTTTTCAGTTGTTTCCGTTCAACTATAGCTTCTATTTTCCTGGGATCAACCTGGATCCTTTCAGTAGTTACCACATGTCCAAGAAAAGAAAACTCTTATAGCCAAAACTCGCACTTACTAAACTTATCATACAATAGTTTTTCTCAAAGTATCTAGAGTACAATACGAAGGTGATAATCATACTTAGATTCAGTTTTGGAATAAATTAGTATGTCGTCGATAAAGACTATTACAAACTGGTCTAATACAGTTGGAACACTCGATTCATTAAGTCCATGAACATGTTACCAAGGCATTCATCAATCCAAAAGGCATTACCAGGAACTCGTAGTGTCCATAATGAGCCATAAACAGAGTTTTGTACACACCAATCTCTTTAACCTTGAGCTGATGGTAACTAAAATACAGATAAATCTTGGAGAAAATCGATGCCCTTCGAAATTGGTTGAACAAGTTCTCAATCCGTAGTAGCGGATACTTATTCTTGATTGTCAATTTGTTCAACTGTCGATAATCTATACACATTCTCATCGATCCGTCCTTCTTATTAATAAACAACACCGGTGCCCCCCACAGATACACTCGGTCGAATAAACCCTCTATCAAAAAGTTCCTAGAGCTGAGCTTTTAGCTTTTGCAAGCTCCTACGGTGCCATTGGTATAGTGCAATGGACACCGGAGCAATTCCTG
The DNA here is from genome assembly GCF_007990345.1 of Gossypium hirsutum. Taxonomy (NCBI): domain Eukaryota; kingdom Viridiplantae; phylum Streptophyta; class Magnoliopsida; order Malvales; family Malvaceae; genus Gossypium; species Gossypium hirsutum. The sequence goes on from NC_053443.1 coordinate 37,015,319, forward strand.
GTAACAAATCAATACCGAACTCTACTTCTCTATCAGAAGGTATTCTAGGCAATTTCTTAGGAAAACCATCCGGGAATTCCATCACAGTGGGGATATCTCTCACATAAAGCTTCGTAAGAACAGGATCAGATACAAAGGTAAGGTATGCCTCACATCCTTTTCAAATTAACTTGTCATCTACAAGAGTGAAGATTACATTGGAAAGGCAATCTTGCCACTCACCAACCATGACAACCTCATTATTCTCATTTGTCCTCAAAGAAACTCTTTTAGATGTACAATCTAGATTGGCCCGATATTCTATGAGTCAATCCATTCCTAGAATCAAATCAAATTCATTGAAAGACAACTCCATTAGATCAGCTAGAAATACCATACCCTGAATGTCTAAGGGTACTCGACTATATACCCTATCAACACGAACTGACTAACCCAAGGGACAAATCACAAAAAACTCTTTAGAAGTATTTTCAATAGTTATACCCAGATTTACAGAAATAGTACTAGCTATATACAAGTGAGTAGACCCAATGTCAATGAGAGCAAAATACAGAACATAATGAATAAAGAATGTACCTACAATGACGTCAGCGTCATCCTTATCCTTGTGGCTTTTTGCCTCATAAACCAGTGCTGACTACCGAGCCTCAGCCTAACCCGTACCTTTTCTAGTGCTCTCTGTCCTCCCCCTGAACCATTACCACCTCTGACACTACCATAACCTCTATGTGGCTATTGACCTACTCTCGAAGGCTGAATAGAACCCGGAGCTGGAGTCTATGCCGCAGTTGGCACCTGATCTGGTCGACGGGGACAGTTCCTAACCCGATATTCCATCGACCCACAATGGAGGCATGTTCCTAACGTTTTCCAGCACTTGCCCAGATGTCACTTTCAACAATCACTACAGAGCTGAATTTCGGTCACTACAACTAGTGCCTTAGATCCCGGAGGCCTATCAAACCTCGCCCGTTTTATAGGGCGCTGTCTAGAGCTAGAAAGACCCGAATTCCTTTTAATCTTACTCTGATCTCTCTCACGGTCACGTTGCTTATGCTCATTGTGCTTTACCTCCTCTAATATCTTAGCCTTATCAACCAAGGCTGTAAAAACTCGCTCCTTTTGAGGAGCTATCAGAACCCTCAGATCATATCGTAACCCTTCCTCAAATATCACACATTTATGATAACCAGACGCTACTAAACCCCGCACATACCTATCCAGTCGTAAAAACTCGGCCTCATATTCAGCCATAGATCGATCACCCTAAACCAAGCTCAAAAACTCGCGTCAGTGAGCCTCTACATAACTTGCCCTCACATACTTGCTTTGGAAGGAGTTCTTGAAATAGTCCCAACTAACTGTTCGAGCTGAGCATCTTGCTCAACCATCAGCCACCACTGATAGGATTTATCTCGGAATAGGGGTGCAACACCCCTCAATTTTTTAGCGGGAGTGTAATCAATGCCAGTCATGATACGATCAGTGGCTTCTATTTAATATTCAGCGAGAGAAGGGGCAACTCCAATGACGCCCTTTAACAACTTAGCACCATTCAGTTAGATTCGTTCAGTAATTGACCCTCGGCCTCCAGGTCTAGAATGGGTCTAAGTGACTCGTTCTAATGTTTGAATCATAGCTTGGGATATTACGTTGCCCTCAGCTGTCGAAGTTTGGGACCCCGTCTCAGCCGCAGGGGTACCAATTGTCTCGTTGTTCTCCAGATTGAGCATATTTCCCATAGGGGACAACTCCTCTCGAGCTCCTCCTCAGCGTCCACGACACCCACAAGTTCCACATCTATGACTATCACGCGAACTCATAATGGAAATCTATCTACAATATTAAAGTGCATATATAAATTCAAGATTTCAATAGCTTCTACTAGCTCATATCAGAGTATTTAACCAGGAAACAATTTAATCACTACAGTGTTTTCATTAATCACCATAACTAAACAGGAATACATACCGGCTCGATGTTGGAGGCTCAGTCATTTACAAAAAAATTAGTTTTTAGATTAACTTAGATATCGTATTTTCATTTAACCATATGTTAACACACAATATGAGCCCATAACACAGTCTGAGTGTGGACTAACTTGGCTCTGATACCACTAAATATAATACTCTAAACCTGTCCTAAGTGTCAAGACCAAGTCCAAAGAGCTATATTGACGATACTAGAAACCCACATTTATAAATCCAAATAAAAGAAAAACCATTCAACATGTTATAACAATCATAATAATAAACTAACCATTCAATCTTCCTACAACGTCGTATTCCTAGAGAAAATAAAGTTACTGATAGTATAATTAAAAGGAAGATAAAGCAGATTGATCGAGCTCCCACAACACCAACCGTTCAAGTTTGTGAACCACCTAAAATTCAATCAAAAACGAAATAAGTTATGAACCAAGTGCGTAACAGAAATAAATTTAACTAAAGCACGATTGTAAAAATAGTTCTTGAACCTCAAGTTTCAATCGAAATCAGAAAACATTTAGTACAGATTTAACATATCAGTTAAATAGTATAAAAAATCCAGTTCAGATACAGAGCAGATCAGAAACAGATGCAGTTATTCCTACCCCCATCTGCTACACACCAGCTCTGACCATTCCAACACAGCATTTAGGGTATTGAATACCCATCCAACCCTACACACCACTCAGTGTCAGTACAACACATTTCAGAATAATCCCAGCTTAGCTGCCAGATCAATAGGCGAATAAACGCCATATTCATATATATGTTGTAGCTAGCCACTGAATCAGAATAGACCACTTCCTTCTTTACACGATTCCTACTCAATGTAAATGTAGATTACAGATGTCAAAATGTATGCACAATCATCCAGTTTCAGTAAACATTTGTATAATTCGAATTTCAGTCTCAAATTATTAGATAGCAGTCATATGGTCTAATTTAGATAATACATATACACTATAAATAACCTACATTCATGTGAACAATGTTTACGGCCCAGAAAAGAGTTCCAACCCTGACGTATACACCCGTGTGGCTCTACACGGCCTGGCACACACCTTTGTTGTCTGCCTGTGTGGTCTTAAATCCCAAACAGTGAGTCACACGACTTGAACACACGCCCGTGTCTTTGGTCCGTATGGTCTTTAAATCATAATATTGAGTCACACGACCTAGATACACGCCCGTGTCGTTAGCCCTTGTGATATATAAATCACAACAGTGAGTCACACAACTTAGACATACGCTCATGTACTTGTCCTATGTGAACCATCCACTAACATGCCCAGACACGTCTTGAGCACACACTTGTGTTTTTTGCTCATGTAGCTTGTATTTTGTGGACAGTTTGTTACACGCTCGTGTGTCACACACTGCCTACCACAAGGTGTGGCACACGACCGTGTAGCATCGACAACCATTTTTTTGGCATCCAAAATTCGTAAAAACTCAAGTTTTTGGCACACACCTAATCTCGTGTTGACGTAGGAACAACGCTAAGAATTCCCGAAACCTAATTTAACCATTCAATAACCAATCAAAAAACTAAAATGATGAAAAGTCATATTCATTAATACTCAACCAATTATGTCAAGAACTTTGATGTGAAACTTCCAAGAAATGAACGCTTTCTGACAAATCAACAAAACTAATTCGAAATAACACGCGAAGGACCACTTCCCTCCATATTCATGCTTAAGGAAAAGAGGTCAACGACCAATTAACAGAGATTTTACGCAAAGCAGTCAGAGAAATCCCAATTTACTACGCAAACAGAAACTAGTAAAACTTCGCAGAAACACAATATTTTCCAATAGAACTTACACATAAATCTTCTAACAACGCACCAAACAATTTAGGACCTTTAAATATTCCGATAACCACTTGCCGAACACAATCAAAAAGAAAATTCAAAAGAAAGAGGAAATTTAAAAAGAAAAGAAAAAAAAAAGAAAAGGAGAAATGGGATGGGAAAAGGAATTGACATTAAAAAAATGTCAATTAGCTACCAGCACATGTTTAGCATTTAGCAGAAATTTTATAACGCCAACATTGAGAATCGAACACATGATCAGAGAGTAGACAAATGCTTAACCAGTGAACCAACAGGCTCATTCTTGACATAATTTACACTGAATTAAACTTAACTATGTAATTCAATGATAGAGGTTATTTAGAAAAAAAATAGTAAAACTTATAAAGATGAAACTCAAAATCCTGCCCTCAATCACATAAACAGAGTATATAACCATAGATACATAGACTTAATTACAACAGATTCTAGCATTCCAGCATTTAACTTTTTGGGGCGTTACAGGTTTGGGCAGTTCAGGTTGGTTCTGGTCGATTCGGTCTTGGGTATATGTTTAAGCAAATGAAAACATTGAAATTTGATAAGGCGTGCCCAAGCCATAGAAGAAATTCATTTCTAAATTTTAATGAGCTTCGATAAACTTCAACCACATGGTTGACTTATCACGTGGGCAAGTCTTGAAAGCATATTTTTGCCATTTTTACCTTGTTGCCTCCAACATTGTTTTTAGAAAACAACACATTAAAATAGATTAAATAATAATCTTATTTTTTATTTTCAACATAAATCAAATCGAATTCAAAATTAAATAAATTAAAATACATAAATATGAGTTTCCTCCTAAAAAGCACTTTTGTTTAACATCTTAGCTCGATGACCTGAAAATGTTATTTGTTTGGCTTCTCGAGAATTAACTTTTCCTCTATGTTCACTTGGAAGTTCGAGGGTTTCAACCTTTGCCTATCGACCTTGAAGCTCTTCCTTGATTTCTCGCTCTTAATTTTAACTGCACCATGAGGAAACAATTGAGTAATAACGAAAAGACCTTGCCATTTGGTTTGAACTTTACCTGTAAAGATCCTTAGTGTGGGATCATAAAGCAACATTTTTTGTCCTACTAAAAATCGTTTACAGTATATCTTTTGATCATGAAACACCTTTGTTTTGTCTTTATAAATTCGAGCACTTTCATATGCATAATGCCGAATTTTTTCGAGCTTTTGAATGTGTAATTTTTGATATCTCCTGTTGAATTTTTAATTATAGTCACGCAGATTTTCTTAGGCACTACGTGAACCTAGCTAACCTAGTTACTGCCTAAAATTGGATATATTCTCCCAGTGTCTAGTAATTTTTTAATTTCTTTTTCTCGTCCTCCATCATAGGTGGATTGAGCCGTCTTTGAGACTCTCCATTCAGGCTCGCTTTTTTTGGTTTGAACTTCAATTCTGGGTTCTGCAAAATGGAAGGAAAGAGTTTAGTTTGTGAAATAGACAATTCAAAATTTTTATCCAGACTTCTGGGAAACTGTGGTGCCTCCATGTAAATGATAGCTTCACGTATTGTTTCTTTGATCGTCAATAATTCTACTTGTTTTTCCATAACATCGAAACCTATACTTTTGTAATGCACAATTTGTAATTCATCCTCTTCGTGATTTTCAAAATGTAAGTTTGTCAATGGTTCAATTATATCGACACTAGAGACATTTTTCATTGTACTAGGGCGACCCATGTCCTCATAAACATTAAACTTAACCAATTCACCGCCAAATTTTGTAGTCATTGTTCCATTCTGAACATCAATTTTCGTTCACGCGGTGCTTAAAAATGGCCTCCTAAGTAGAACATGGGAAGAATTTTTCAGGCTGTCATCCTCCATGTCAACGATGGAAAAATCTGCGGGAAAGATTAGTTCATTTACTTAGACGAGGACATCTTCTAACACATCTTCCGGATACACAATTGACCTATCCACTAATTGAATGATCACCCCTGTTTCTTTCAAAGGACCTGTGTTTAGTAATTTATAAATAGATAAAGACATAACGTTAATATATGCACCTAAATCACACATGACTTTTTTAATTCCAACATTACCTATTTTGTAATATATAAAAAACATACCTTGGTCCTTACACTTAGATGGGATTTTCTTTTGTAAAATCATGGAGACATTTTCTCCTACACCCACTATTTCATTACCCATTAGCTTCTTCTTGCCAGTGCGTAATTATTTTAAGAATTTCACATAGCATGGATATAATAGCTCGTTTTTCAGTAGTGTTAGAAATGATGTTTCGGAGCCACAAAACTGACATGAGAGTTTGAAAATATTATTCATTAATATTTATGAGTCAACTATAATTTTATTGACATTTAATTTAATGGTTTTTGTTAATTGAAAGAATAGTTAGGTTCAAGTGGTATGTCCCTAAAGTCAAGTAGTTTTAGAAAATGAGGTACCGGGACCTCATTTCTATAATCTGAGCCCATAAATATTTAATAAAATATTTACAGACTGTTATTAGGTTCATATTAAAATTTGGTTAAGAAATTCTAACGTTTAAATAGTTAATCAAGTACAAAGGACTAAATTGTGAAAGTTAAAAAAACTAGTTCTATTAATTAAAGGAGTGAAATTGTTAAAATTTGAAGGTAAAAAGGGTTTATGTGGAAATAATTCCTTAAACAAAAAGCATGCACAATTGGTAGCCAATTTTATTTTATTTATATGATTTATTTTTATTAATAAATAAAGTAAATATTAAGTAATATAAGTAATAAACAAAAAGCAAAACATTTTTCTTTCTTTATGTTCTTATTCCTCAACTAAATGAAACAACATTTTTGGGCTAGGGGGTTCATCCAAGCTTCCTCCAATGCATGTGTGAGATTTTGAGGTTCGTTTTTAATGATTTTTATATTTTCGTGATCATTTTAGCTTAATCTAGCTAACTCGGGGATCAATTAGTAAAACTGTTAAAATTTTACGGGCTTTTCATGAATGAATTAAGTGTGTTTGTGAATTTAATTGATATATTACTAAGCTTAGTTGTTAAATAAATGTATTTTGTAAGTGAATTTTGGTAAATTTAATGTTAAAGGATTAATTTGTTAAGAGTAAAATTCATGGGATTTAATTTGAAATTTTTATGAATATAGGTTGTTTAGAAATCCTATGAAAATAAGCTAACATGAATTTTAGCTAAAAATGGTAAATTTGCAAGTTTCAGGTTTAGGGACTGAATTGCAGAAAAGGTAGAACATTGGGGGTAGTTGCAGAAAAGGGCTATAAGTTGAATTAATTTTATTAAGTTATTCAAATGATTTGATTGAATTAAAATTATTATTTAGATCAAGAAGCGAGCTAAGTAGATCAAAATCGAGGAAAAACGAAGTGTTGGATTAGTTGTCGGCTTCGTTTACAACTGTATTTGTCAAGGTAAATTCGTATAAGGATTGAAATCATTATTTTCTTTTTTGGATGAATGTAAATAAATATTTATGCTATGTTTACTTAAATTAATAAAGGTGTGATAAATTATTATTATGGATCAACTAGAGAAATTAATCAAATTAAAGGATACGTGAACAATTACTAATGAGATTGGTGAATTTGTATTTGGATAAGGAATTATAGATTGTCTCTTTAAATGTTTACTTTGATTAAGGTAAGTTCATAGTGTTTTAATATGTAAATGTAAATATATTGTTATTATATCATTGTTTGTTGGTTAGTTGGATATATGTTTGAGAAATTTCATATGTTATTATTGGATATCTATTGTTACAAGTGAGTACGTATGAGAATGAATAGTTGATGATAGCAATTTTTGTGATTTCACACTATTGATATGAATGCATTGGAGTTATTGTAAATATACAAAAATAATAAACCTATTGGCATGCCAATTGTATCCTGGTTGAACGTAGTAAACACTTAGGATTCGATTGACATGCCAATAGGTTTATTATGTGAGCTTGTACGGGACTACACTTCGGTGCCTCTGTTTGCACTTTAGTGCCTCTGTTACACTTCGGTGTTCCTATTCGCACTTCGATGCCTCTGATTGCACAATTGTGTCTCTGTCTACACTTCGGTGCCTCTGTTACACATCTACGATGCTTCTGGTATGGTGTAGTTACCCAAGTATCTGAGTCAAGTTACTAGTTCATCAGGCTATGAAATAATTGAACTACAATCTATTTATGTGCTTACATATTATGGCATATTTATAGTATTGGTAAGTGAAATATATTATAATGAGTTTCTTAGTTACCTGTATAGATTGTTACTTTGGGTAAATGTGACTTATGGTATGAAAAAGTCCTTTTAGATGGAGGTTATTTTGATGTATTTGGATCGAAAAGGTAACATTTGAATTATGTGAATGAATAATTTATATAGTGCAATTCTTTTAATGATATGAACTGGTAATTAAATCTTTATAGAGTATATGACTATATGAAATGATATATGATTTAAAGTAAGGATATGGAATATATGATAAGTATATTTAAAAGAAAATTAAGGTATATGATAGTCATATGATAGATGAATAGTGAAATTGAAATGCTTGATATGTTATACACCTTAATTGGGTTAGATTTATATGTTCATTGCTTCACCTACTAAACTTGTGAGGTTTAGTGTATAGGAAAAGGAAATTTGATATATGACTAAATGGAATTACTCATGGTTGATTAATTTAATGCAATTGGTAATTTTAAGTTCCTTTATACGAGTTTACTAAGCACTAGTTGCTTATATAGTTGTTTTCTTTGTTTTGTAAATCATCGGAAAGCTCGAACGATTGGAATCTTCGTCAGAGCACGATCACACTATCCATTGATCCATATTGGTAGCTTTGAATATATTGAAATGGTTATAAATGGCATGTATAGGGTTGTATGTTTATGTGGTATGTCTTGGATTGTGCCAAGCCTTTGTGTGCCTTAATGCTTTTGTTGATGGTTTGTATATGAAGTGTATTTATATGATGTTAATGGTTGTGCATGACCTTTTGAAATTAGGAAGGAAATGGCTGATTGATATGTTTTTGGATGTGGATATTTGGTATATTTGAAATATGTTAAATGATTAAACTTATGATGTTAAATTAATTTAGGTTAGGTGTTTGAAAAATGTGGTGCCTTTGGATGGCATATTGATTAGAACATATAGGATGGTTGAATTGATATGTTTTGTATATGTTTAAGGTGTGTTTTGGTCATATGAAAGTGTATGGGAAATGTAACAACCCGTTTTCAGTGAAATCAAAATAGTAGTTTTGAGACCACAAATCTGATGAGTAAATTATTATTTTATAGTTATTTTAATGTTTATGGGTTTATATTAAGGTCGTATTAAAATTTCGTTAAAAAATTTTGATGTTTGCATGGTTAATTGAGTAAAAATGACTAAATCGTAAAATGTGAAAAAGTGAGTATTTATTAGTTAAAAGGGCTAAATGGTCTTAAAAAGAGAAGCTAATGGATTTATATGGTAATTATACCATAATGAGTGCTAGTGGATGTGCATGAATAAAATGTTAATGTAATTTTTAATTATTAATAAGGTTAATGTGGTAATTTAATAAATAAACTTAAAATTAACTAGGTAAAAGCTATCATCTTCTCATATTCTTCATGCTTTAACCGAAATCACCATTAGAGGGAGAGCTTGAGCATTCGGTTAGCTTTCCACCTTGCATGTAAGTGTTCTCGAGCCCCATTTTTAATGATTTTTATGTTTTTGAAGTTGTTTTAGCTCAATCTAGCTAGCCCGGGGATCAATTTGCAAAACTATTAAAGGTTGACGATTATGCCAAGAATATTCTTGTTTGATTCTTAATGTTAAATGGTAGATTATGGATCCTTGTTGTTAAATAAACAAGTTTTGTAAAGTGATTTTTGATGAAATTTACATATAGGGATTAATTTGTAAAAATAGTAAAAGTTCAAGTTAAATTTATAAACATGGTAAGAGTTTTTGATGAATTGTCATCTACTTCTGTTGAATGTCTGAAATGTGTTGTTTCTCTGTTGAAAGAATAACTTATTAGTGTTGGAACACATTGATTGCGATAGTATCGAGGGAACGAGTAAATTGGGAATTTTTCTAGACAGAGTTTAGAAAGAAATGTGTAAGTTAGAGATTTCTGGATAAGAAACACAAAGAGTTTCTTGAATTGAAGCAAGGTTGTATGTCAGTAGCTAAGTACAAAAGGGAATTTGTGAGACTCAATAAGTATGTCCGAGAATGTGTACCAATAGAGGTTGCTATGTGCACTCAATTTGAAGACGGCCTAAATGAGGATATCAAGCTACTAGTTGGGATTCTTGAGCTCAAAGAATTTGTGGTTTTAGTTGATAGAGCACACAAGGCCGAGGAACTTAGCAAAGTAAATAGAAAAGCTGATTCTGAGGCTCGTGATTCAGGAAAAAGACCTATAGGAAAATCATTCTCATATCTATTGAAGAAATCGAAAGAATATCATATTCGTTCATCAACTTCGGTGGGTTATTCTAGAAAAGATAGAGGAAAGCATCATTCGAGCTCGAAACGTCAGGCTACATCCATAGCGACCATGGGCAGTGTTAGAAACAACAACTCTTAATGTCAACAATGTAATGGACGATACTTTGGTGAATGCAGACTGAAAGGCGTGTTGTGTTTTAAATGCGGTTCTTATGATTATTATCTCAGAGATTGCCTTAAAAGGTCCGATAAAAAAATGCTTAGACTACTCATTCGAGTAATACAGCTATGAGAGGGAGACCACCGCGTAACACATCAAAAATGGGGGTAACAATTGTAATAAGATGAAAGATTCTAATATGAGATATGAGGTACGGGCACTAGCTAGAGCTTATGCGGTTCGTGCTCGAGAGGAAGCTTCAGCACTTAATGTGATCACCGATACATTTTCTAGCTTTGATACTAATGTTAATGCTTTAATTGACCCTGGGGTCAGCGCAGTCATATGTATGCACAATTTTATTATCAGATAAGAAAATACCTTTTGAGTCTACTTAGTTTTTGGTTAAAGCAACAAACCCTTCAACGAGTCTGTAGAAACTGTCCTTTAATGATTCAGGGTTGTAACTTTCCGGATGATTTGATGTTATTACCCTTCAACGAGTTTGATATGATTCTGAGTATGGACTGGTTAACTTTGCATGATGCTGTTCTGAAATGTAGAAGAAAGCATATCGTTTTAAAGTGTCAGAACGGTGAAAAGCTTCGAATTGAATCATATAGACTAGATAGTACATCTAATGTTATTTTTGCTGTGACGACACAAAAATATGTTAGAAAAGGCTGTGAAGCATATCTCGTTTATATATTTGATTCCAGAGTTTCAAAATTAAAGTTAGAATCGGTTCCGGTTGTATGTGAGTTTATAGATGTGTTTCCAGAAGAATTACCAGGGTTACCGCCAATCAGAGAGGTGGAATTTGCTATTGAGTTGATGTCGGGAACATCTCTGATATCGATAGCTCCATATAGAATGGCACCTACAAAATTGAAAGAATTGAAAGCACAGTTGCAAGAGTTGACAGATAGATACGTTGCTCGACCCAACTTTTCTCCTTGGGCTGCTTATATGTTGTTTGTTAAGAAAAAGGATGAATCAATGCAACTATCTATTGATTATCGATAGCTCAACAAAATCACGATCTAGATCAAGTATACATTGCCACGTATCGATGATTTGTTTGACCAGTTGAAAGGTGCGACGATATTCTCTAAGATCGATCTTTATTATGGTTATTCTCAGTTAAGAGATAAAGACTAGATGTGTCGAAAAATACTTTCAGAACCAGGTATGGACATTATGAGTTTCTTGTGATGCCATTTGGTTTGGCTAATGCACTTGCTGTGTTTATGGACTTGATGAACATAATTTTCAGATCGTATTTAGATAGAATTTTTATTGTATTCATTGATGACATTTTGATCTATTAATGAGATGAGACAGAGCATGCCCAGCATTTGAGAATTGTTTTGCAAACTTTATGGGAAAAAAAGTTGTTCGCTAAGTCCAGCAAATATGAGTTTTGGCTCTGAAAAGTCAAATTTTTGGGACATGTGGTATCGGCAAACGGTATTAGAGTTTATTTGAGAAAAACCTCAACTGTGGTGGACTGGAAACCTCCAAGAAATGTATCTGAAGTCAAAATTTTTCTAGGTTTCACTGGATATTATAGAATATTCGTCAAAAGATTTTCTAAAATTGCTACGCCGTTAACGAAACTGTTGCAAAAGGATGTTAAGTTCGAATGGTTTGAGAAATATCAGTAAAGTTTTAATCAGTTGAAAGCATTTTTAACTGAGGCACCTGTGTTGGCTCAGCTAGAGTCTGGTAAGGAATTTGTGATTTATAGTGATCCTTTATTGAATGGTTTAAGCTATGTTTTGATGCAAGAAGGCAAAGTGATAGCGTATGTTTCTCGACAGTTGAAACTGCATGAAAGAATTATCTGACTGACGATTTAGAACTTGCAGCTATTGTATTTGATTTAAATATTTGACGACACTATTTGTACGAAAAAACGTCACATCTTCACTAATCACAAAAGCCCGAAGGATTTGATGTTATAGAAAGATTTCGATTTGAGACAGCATAGGTGGCTTGAGTTACTGAAAGATTATGATTTGATTATCGACTATCATCCGAGAAAGGAAAGTATTGCTGTCGATGCTTTGAGTAGAAAATCTATGTTTTCTTTACGAGCATTGAACACACAGTTGACGTTGATTGATGACGTTTCAATTTTAGCTAAATTAAAAGCTAGACTAGCGTTTTTGCAACAGATTTGTGAAGCTCAGAAATGTGATGTTGATTTGATAGCTAAACAGAAATAGATAGATTCGACATCTGATTCAGATTTTCATGTTGGTTCAAATGACAATTTGTACTTCAAAGACAGAATTTGTGTTCCGTTAAATTTTGATCTCATTCAGAAGATTTTATAGGAAGCTCACAGTAGTAGCTTATCGATTCATCCTGGTAGCAATAAAATGTACGGTGATTTGAAACAAATGTATTGGTGGCTAGTTATGAAACGAGAGATTTCAGAGTTTGTATCAAAATGCTTAATCTGTCAGCAAACTAAAGCCGAGCATCAGGTACCTTCTAGTTTATTACAACCTGTGATGATTCTAAAGTGGAAATGGGAACATGTTACAATATATTTCGTATCAGGATTGCCTTTATCTTCGAGAAAGAAGGACATTATTTGGGTCATCGTATATCATTTGACGAAATCTGCGCATTTCATTCCAATGCGTACGGATTTTTCACTTGAAAGATTGGCTGAGTTGTATGTTTTTAATATTGTTAGACTGCATGGTGTTCCAATTTCTATTATGTATATATATACAAAATTCTTGTTATAGATGAATTCATTCGAAACAAGTGCAATCACACTAACTTGTGTATTGATGATGATGTATAGGCTTGTGCCAAGCTTGTGGTTTGGGTTATATTATGCTTTTACTTTATGTTATGCAAATGAATGGTAAGTTATGTTTTACTTTCTATGAACTTATTAAGCATTATGCGGTTACATAGTTTCTTTCCTATGTTTTATAAATTATCAGAAGTCCGATCAGTTTTGGAAGCTCGTCAGAGATCTATCACACTATCCAACATCAATATCGGTAGTTTTTTGTATATTTTGGCCAAGGTTATAGTGGCATGTATAGATTGAATTGTAATGTCATTGTGATGAATGTTTAGTTGGTGGATTGGCTAGTATAAGTTGAGAATGTTATTTTGGTTTGGTACCTTTGATGCTTTGATGGTTTGTGTCATTGAGCTACCTTATGTTGTATGTTTTGAATGGCTCCAATGACATGTTTTGTGATGGTATAGTAATGGTTAAGTTGAGGTATGTTTAATAAGTTTTTGGAACCAGTAATTGATGAATAGTAAGTGGTAAAATATGTATGTTTAGGTAAGTTTTGATGATAACATATGAGGTGCCTTGAATGGCATATTAGTTAGTTTTTTTAGGACTCTTGAATTGGTCATTATATGTATGTTTTGATAGGGTTTTAATGCCTTGATTATGTGCAAAAAAGGCCTAAAGGATTATGCATGAATTGGTATTGGGAATGACTTGATTTTAGGAAAATTTTAGGTCCACATGGTTTAAGACCCAGGCGTGTGACTCAACTGTGTGTGATACACTGCCATGTGTCTCCTATAGGTTTCTTTGTATACAAGTCTGTGACTTACACTACTTGGCACACAGGCGTGTGACACACCGTGTGACCCTACTGAGAGAGCCACACGGGTGAGGACACAGGCTGGGACATGGTCGTGTGTCCCTAGTTCGAAAGTTACACAGCCTTAGACATGGGCGTGTTTCTCAGCTGTGTGAGGCACACGGCCATGTGACCACTGTATTCAAATTTTTGCATTTTTTTTCTGGACTTTTTAAATGATTTCAATTTAGTCCCAAATTGTTTCTAAGGTATATTTAAGGCCTCAAAGGTTCAATTTAGGGACAATACGTATGTTAATGAAAGTTTTATAACATGTTTATGATAATGTATGAAATGTATGTTTAAATGTTCTATTTGTGCGGTAATGCTCCATAACCCTAATCTGGCAACAGATACGTGTTAGGGATGTTACATGAAATGTGTGTTTTGGTATGCAAGTATAGGTTTTGGAATGGCTTGGTTTATGGCCTAAATTTGGAGCACACAGCTTGGGACATGGGTTGCTACACGGCCGTGCCCCACACACGGTTGTGTCATTTATATTGTAAGTGAAAGTTTCATACGGCCAACGACACGATAGTGTGTCTCAAAACTATTTGTCACACAGTTTAGAACATGACTTGTGACACGGTCATGTGACCCTATTTTGAATACACACACGGGTGGATACATGGGCTGAGACACAACTGTGAGTCCCTACTTCAAATGTTCACATAGTCTGAGCCATGTCACATGGACTGGCCATATGGCCGTGTGACCCTTACTTTCCCAATTTTTCAAGTTTTTCCTAAAATTCTTTGATTTATTCAAAACGATCCCCGATCATTTTAAATTGTTTCCAGGGCCCCGAAAACTCGATTTAAGGCCCAAATGTGTATGTTTGCTATAATTGGAATGAGTTCTTAGAAATTTATAATTAAGTTGAATTATTGTTATGTTTTGTACAGTATCGTTCTGTAACCCTAATCTGACGATAGAGACGGGTTAGAGGTGTTACTATAGAACTGTTCGTGGTACCACCCCAATTCCTTTAAGGTCCGTCCAATGTGAAAAGGAGCAAGAAGAGAGAAAAATCCTAGACATGATCTGAAAAGTTGGAATTAACATACCCCTATTCGATGCCAAGTGTTAGCCTCAAAATTGTTCCATTTTTTAAGGTCATAACACCTACATTTTGTTATGGATTTGGCTCTTTTTGAGACGACAACTTCCTTTGAGATTCTAAATGACTAACCATAAGCGCAAGCTTACTTATTTGCTAATCTATTTCTTGTAGGCCACTTTAGTCTTCTGTTGGAACTTTTTGGTACTAATAGCTAATCTCTCCATTATGGCCTTAAGAGATGTCTTTGGGGATTGAATTGTTGGGTCGGTGATGGCATTGGTTGATACGGTTGGTTGTAATGAGGATTCGATCCATAGCTCAGATTTGGGTGATCTCTCCACCTTGCATTGTAAGTGTTTGAATATGGATCATATCGCCTTTGGGTGGCCTTAGGAAGTTTCCAACAACATCTACTCGGGTTGTTGTGTCCTCCTGTAAAATCAGACAAGAGTCTGTTAGATGATCAAGCATGGCACACATCTCGTACAACTGAGCTGGGATTGTTTTTCCTGTAAGTAAATTTCGAACTACATTAGTGAGCTTGTTAATTTTATCTTCTAATGATGGAGTACTTAGCCTATGAACCCATCTTCTAAGTTCAGTAGTTGGTCGAAATTGTTGGGAATTCACAGCCTTGGTTGAAATCAATTCCCTTGCTCTTAAAGGAGTTATGTAAACAAGTGTTCCTCCATTGATAGCATCAATCATCTTCATTCCCATAGGGAGTAACCCCTCATAGAAATATCAAAGTGATTGTTCAGTTAGGCCATGTTGTGGGCAACTTGAACACAACTTATTGTATCACTTCAGTAGTCATAAAGCGATTTGGTCTCCTTTTGTCCTATTTGACAATATATCTCTTTAATTCGACTGCCCAAGCTACTGGAAGGAATCTGTCAAGAAACAAGGAAGAAATGTTAGACCATGTATTAACTGATCCTAGAGGTAAATAAAAGAGCCACTCTCTAGTAGAGTCGACTAACAAGAAAGGATAAGCTCGAAGTTTAATTTGATTTCCGGTTACTCCATGAGGTTTCAAGCTTAAGCAAATAATGTGTAATTCCTTAAGATAAGTGTGAGGATTCTCATTTTGCAAACCAGCGAAAAGTGGGTAATACATGAATTAAGCCTGATTTTAACTCAAATGGTGTTCCTCTTGTCAAATAGGTTATGCATAGTAGTTGTTGCTCATATGATGCCGCAACGAGCTGTCAAATGGTTTGATTCACCATTTTTTGGTTTACTGAGTGTATCGTTAATTTCTTCCGTGGAAGAGAGAGTGTTTTGTATTTGGATTCTTTTACTTACGGTTTTTTTTCGTCGATTAGCTTCTCTTCACAGTGATTGAGCTAACTTATCAATTTCTAGTCCAAAATCTAAGGTCATCGGTTCTAACCTAGTCATAAATAAAAGAAATGAAAACTTAGTATTATTTCCAATCACCGGCAACAACACCAAAATTTGATGGGCATTGAAACCACCAAATATAATTTCCTATGCTCTAACTGAATTAAACTGTAATATAGAGAAGTAGGGTTGATCCTATAGGGGCTGGGACTCCTAATTTTCCTATTTAGTTGACTAGATTCCTGAGTCTAAGCAGCTGTCATGCCCACGACCTTTACGTGCAGAGCTGAAAAGTAAATAATGACAGATTTTAGTTGATAAAGGAAAAACAAGTACAAAATAAAATGAAATAATAACATAATGATAGTTGCAAAATAAAATTAAGTAATTTAAATTAAATTGGTAAATCAAATATGTGAATGCTTAGCCTTTGTTTTGGTACACTCCAAACACGAATCGATCTTTGAAAGTGGATTTTTTCTTGCAAATAGTAAGCTAGTTATAGCGATCAATGACGCCTCAACCGCCAACTCTTCCTTGTGTAGTTGGTTCCGGTATGACCTAAAAACCAACCTTTACTGATTATCTTACCATGTAACACACGTTTGCAATTTATGATCTCGACAGCTTTGTGATCTAGAAGATCCCAACTCAAATTAACATCCTAAATTGCGTGGGTTGTTTAAATTCAATCACTATCTTCCTTGATGGAATCTAACTAGCTTTTCCAACTAGACACGCCATTTTGTTCTCGAGAACTCAAATACGGCAGACAATTAACTCACTTTCCCAACTGTGTGCCAAAATAGCTTCCTTTCAACGTGCACTTTGAGTTGAAATTGGATTTATTTTGAGGGTCAAATGTGACTATCCCATCCTATATAGGATTACTTAAAAAATAAATGAAAATAAATTATTTAGTCATAGTGAACATGTTGAGTTGTGACATATTGAATTAATTTTCTTGAAATTTTATCGAGGGTAAAATAGTTAAAATTTTATCAAAGGTAAAAATGTCAAAATTTTATTAGGGGTAAATTTGGGGTAAGAAAATTATTTAATACGTAGATAATAAAGTTTATTTTTGGAAATAGAAAAACTAAATCGAGTTTGATCATATTACAAAGTAATGGGTCAAAAAGGCCCAAGAAGTACTCATAATTAGACCCGATGTGTGAGATCCAAAACTCCATATATAACATGAAGGGGTGACAACCCTAGTAGAAATATACAGGTGAGTCATTCACCCCTCTCCTACTCTAAGTAGGATACTATTTTTCTATTTAAAATAAACTTCTACAATTCTACAAGGGTTCTACCTTTTCTTCCTATAAATAGATGGCACCAATAGAGCTATTAACAACACTTTTGAGAGATTGTTATTCTACCAAAAAATGGAGAGAATTTATTTTCAACTTATAAACATATTTTTCAGAATAACAATTTTATCAGTTTTTATTAAAGAAGAGAGAATTTTTGTTTTCACCCCAAAAAGAAAACGTTTTCTTGTTCTATGTTTTGGTTCAATTGGCTCGAACCCACATTCGAAGCAGTTCGTGGTACAAGAATAGTGGAGAAGATTATTTGGTTGAAAACTGAAAAACATCAAGGATTCACTTATCAAAAAACATAGGTACGAATTCGCTATGGTTTATTATTATAAATATCACAAATCAAGTCGGTTTTCAAAATTTTAATTTTCCACTGTGCAAGAAAACTATTTTCGAACTGAAATTTTTCCAAAACATGGACCAAAGTCCTGTAAGTTCAAAGAACTTAGTGATTTTTTAACCAATATATATAAACATAGCTAAACACCATCTTGTCAATGTTTTAACTGAAAAATGACAAACATGCTACTCCCTGTTTAACTTAAATGTTCATGCTTTATCCGGACTGGTGGACTCCGAGACGACTTTCATATTTCTTTGTTTTCGGATCAATAGATTAACGATCATTACATGGTCAAGTTTATGACCAATCAACATGTCGTGGCGATTCCTAGACATTTCTTCATACTTGCGGATTCTTACCTTCCTAAATAAAACTCTCTCATTACATGGAATCTTTTTTGCTATTTCTCTTATCTCATAAAAAACTGGCGCATTCATTGACAGTCACCTAATAAGAATACTAGTACAAATCCACGCCATTCTAACAGACTTAACCCTATTCCATCTTTCATACTTCAAACCTTCACTCGATCGTAATATTGCCAAGTTACTTCCTTATCATCCACCTTATTTTTGTTACCTTACATCCAAGGTGTATCATGTCTATCTACTTTGGACCGCTTAAGCTTCTAGTTTTCACCAAACTATTATCTGAAATACCATTCAAGTTTACAATCTCTTTTAGGGGCTAGTTCCCTATGTGGAAGTTATGCTTGCGATATATTTCCCTCAAAGAGGGATAGTCTTGACAAACATATCTGTCTTTCGGATATTCCTTATTAGTATCTCTTTCTCATATTCAGTTTCATTTAGCACCCTCTGGTGGTTCTTAATGGTAGATTCGTATCTGCAATTCCCAGATAAATATTCTTTTCTTTTCCTCTATCCCAAGCATTACTGACACGTCACTCCCACATCTGGATTTGGCGAGGTTACCATTCGTGTGCCCTATCGGCTTCTACGTTACTATTTCAACAGGCCTTTACTCATTTTAGGTAACATCCTAAACCCAACCTAGATGTTATTGCCAAATATCAGAAGCTACAATGACCAACAAGAAATTATTTCCAAATTAATTGTGTTTAACTCGAATTTTTGAAAACATTGATCATTTTTAAAGAGAAGGTTGTCATTGAGATTTTTATTAAAACATGTTTAGTTTAAGTAAATTTACATTGTAACTCAGATTGTTACATTTTGATTGTTTTGAAAAGAAAACTTGTTTTCAAATCAGAAACGTTACTTTACAAAATTTTATTATCAAAGTTTGCAGTGGAATAAATGAAAATTTTGTTTTTTTTTTAATATTTTTAATGTGTTAAAACATTTTGTTCACTAAATTAAATAATTAAACAGTTTAAAATTCAAATTTTATGCATGTAATCAAATTACCAAAATAAAATTCCCATGTCATAGTTCAAAATAAATAAAAAAAGTCCAAAGTCCAAACAAGTCCTAGTTAATCATAAAATACTTTTACCCAATCTTATTCCGAGAGACACCCTCTAATGTACTATCCAAGTCCTAGCCACAAGTAGCATCTAAAAAGTTTGGAAAATAAAAAGGGTGAGCTAGGAAGCCTAGTGTGATTTTAACTTGAGTATACAAACAATTAACATATCAAACAAATCAATCCGTTATAAAGAACTCACAAATTTTAAATTTGCAAACTTCAGAATGCATGTTTATGACAATGCAGATTTTTTAGAAAATTCCTACGCACCAAATAAAGTTCCCTAAAACTCGTCCATCTAAAGGATACCAACAGATAAATGTAGACAGTGCCACCAAAATCGTAGACAAGCTTCCAAAACTTCCAAAACAAATATGTTGTCAAGCCACCAGAATCACAGTCAAGCTGCCAAAACAAATATATGGTTAAACCACCAAATAGTGCAGATCATTAAATTGCCAGAACTTCATCTGTACAATATTGTCCCAACCCCATGCCATGTGACATGGCATGCAAATACAGAATCAAAAAAATAAGCACATTGACCATACGATCAGATATTTAACAGAAATTAGTAGGCACGAGATTCCATGCTTTGTAGAACAAATGTGCTAGATTTCAATGACAACAAATCGATTTAACCAGAACTTGCATAATGTGACATACCATGAGAATTAGAAAGAATCATAACTTAATAATAATCATATAATAATCATTAAAAAATAAAAAGAAAATACTTACCTTTTCTAACTTAAAAATTCTTTAGCACATTCGACCACTTTATGTTACTTGTAAAAATTTTCACATTATTAAATCAATCAAAAATAAAAACATGTGTTAAACTTATCACACGAGATAAACACACACCTTTGACAAATGATCCAAAATCACCAATCTAAATTGTGTAAACTCCTCGTCACAAATAATTGAATAACTTATTATTTAATTACTCCTTGAATTCGTGATTGATTTTATACATTGGAAAAGAATCTTTCAATCCAAAATAATTCGTGGTTAGCATGATCACTCGACCATAAATAGAAATCAAAATATTAATACATAATCAAACTTACTTATTTAAATACTTATGTTTCTTGATACTAAAGGTGAGTCAAAAAAATACTATGAATTAATCAAGGATTTGATCGAAATTGATGTGAGGATACAATTGATGGTGATGAATGGCGTTGCACGGTGGTGGACAGCGGTGGTGAATCAAAAATATGAATTGAAAAAGAATGGAAGAGGGACAAAAATTTGTTTTAATTAATAGAAATGAAATGAAAAAAATAAAAAGAAGAGGAAAAAGAGAAAATAAAGAATGGCTAAGAGTAGTGATACAAAGGTAAATGTTGGCGAAGAGTAGTAGCACAAGGTGGTTTTTGTGGTGGTGGTATGGTGGTTATAGGGAGCAAGTGATGGTGCAAAAATAATAGAGGTGGAGGAGAAGTGAAATAAGACAAACAAAGAAAGTAAAATAAAGTAAAAAAGTAGTGAAAAAATTCCATGAAAAGGTGCCTCGTGGTGGTTGAAAGGGAGGAGGAAATGAGAGAATTGTATGACAAAATCAAAAGAAATTTCTAGCAAATGGCAATAGGGGAATGACACAATCAAACACGACCAATTCAAACTTTCAACATGACATTCATGAGGAGTCAACGGAGTTAGATTGTATGAAGGTGAATTAACATGAGAATTTCAAAAACAAAAATTTGAATAGGGGGTTACATGCATAGATGGTTTACATGCTTCAGTTGAGCAAATTTTTTTCCAAAAAATTATAAAAAAATTGAGAGTATGGAGACTTGAACTTGGTTCAGAAGGGAGTTTCATAAGCTACTTAATCATTATGCCAATTCACAAGCTTGTTAAAGAACTAACATTAACTACTTAAAATTTAGGGTGTGACATTTCAGTTACTTTTGCCATTTTTGGTTGTCTCATCAAATCTGATGGCTAGATAATTCTTGCCAACACTTACCTTTTTCTTCCAACCTATTTTTCTTAGATTTTAGGATTTCCCACAACTTCTATCCTGGCGATACACCCCGTGTTTACTGTCTCAACTGACAATCCTGTGTTTATCATCCCAATTGACTACCATACATTGTCATAATCAGGTTGTAGTCTTTCTCAACATAACCTCATGTTTAACGTCTTATCGGACTACCCCGTGTTTATTGTCCCGGTGGACTCTCTATGTTGCCATAGTCAAGCTATGGTCTTACATAATATAACTCCATGTTTAATGTCTTGGTGGATTACCCTGTGTTTATTATCCTAGTGGACTCCATATGTTGTCATAGTCGAGCTATCGTCTTACACGTCATACCCATGTTTAATGTACTAGCAAACTCTCTATGTTTCCATAGTCAAGCTATGATCTTACACTATTTTTACCCCATGATTATCGTCTTAGTGGACTACCCCGTGTTTGTTATCCCGACAGATTCTTTATGTTGTCATAATTAAGCTATGGTCTTACATGTTGAATCTCTTTTAAGGTGTCGTCCCAAAGGACCTTACCACCATTGCGACGTCACCCCATAGAGCCTACTGGCTACCTTAGCGATGTTGCTATATGGAACCTAATTACTGTCTTTATAGTGTCACCCCGAAGGACCAATCGATATAATTCTGCTTAACATTTAACCTTGATGCTCGAACACCGTAGTATCCCTTTTGCAAGGACCAGAGCTTTGCACATCACAGTTTACACCCAACAACACCGGGTGACTGAATCTTAATGGAATTTCATTTCCCTATCCATTAGCACATTCCTCCATTTCGCCACTTTTAACATTAATGCTTTTAACACTACAGTGTCCCCTCTGCAAGGCCTAGAGCTTCACACATCACGGTTTGCACCCAGTAAATCCTGGATGGCGGTAAATGAGAACTCCACTTTTTCAACTATTCACCCAATCCTAACTTTATCTAGCCCATCAATACTATCCCTCCGTACTCCACAATTTATAAGCACGCAGGCACAAACATATGATCACAAAGAAAACATAATAACATGGAGGATTCCAAACTTAGCTAGGTATTACCACAACTATTATATGCATACCAACACACTTGCAGATACTTAATTACCTACTCGACCATATGCATACATATCACTCTCAAACATAGAGATCATATATCATCATAGAACTAATTTTGAGCTCAACATAGATTTAAGCTAGTCATGCAGCATTCTAGAAACGGAGTATAGAAACTCACCTGATGCCTCTTGCAGGGAACTTAGCCTCTCCAAACACCAAAGCTTCCATCCTCATGGCAACTAAGCATTACGATCAAGGTAATCAGTTAAACTCATCAATTTTAACTTCAAATTTAGTTTTCCAGAAACATGCAGAACCTCTAAAAAGGTTTTTGGAAATCATTAACTTCATTTTCTTAATCTTACGTATAACAAAGGACTAAGAACCTTGCCAGTTTACTAGATTCTCTACTTTTTGAATCAAATTTCATGATCACCGCTCCATGCAAATCTTCCCATAATTATTTATTCTTTGGAGTAACCCAAGTAGAAGATGGAGAAGAAAAGAAAATGAAACATAATAGAGAAGCATTATGTATGGAAAGTCATTTCCCAGCTATTTATAGCCTTTCACACTTGGCTATCAACCCTATAGGAATCATCCATTAGTAATCATTTTGTCTCCCACTAAGGAATCATCTGTTCTAATCTAACCGAATCAAAATTGGATATAAACTTTGTCCAAATTAGACACTAATATTTTTTTATTTTTCAATAGAGGCCTACGGTTTCTTTCAATTTTACCCTCAATTATTCCTAATTTTTGGACTTAAAGGAAACCAAGTAAGACACAACATCTCAAATGGATCAATTCCTATTCTCTTCTCATTTTAATTTAATGTGTTTTGCATGATTAAATTATTTCTAAGAAAAATGGTATTTATATTCATGAGTAGGTAATTCCTTTGGGAAGATTAATGAGCGAATTTGGGAGTAATTAAAGGGAGAACGAGGGTTTATCTTAGAATTTGTTGGCTTAAATTGTTCATGCTTGAACCTTAAGATTGACGACCCTAGGAAGTAATCTAGGTAGATAGGTCGAAATGATAAGTCTACCAAGCACCTCATGATTTATTCTGGTTTTAAATTGTTAGGTTGAAAGATACGTGGATTTTTAACGACTAGTTAATCAATTAGAGGCCAAAAGGTAATAATTGGTTATTTATTAGCTAATTAACTAAAACCCAAGTTTTGAAGTTAATTACGAACACTGAAGTGAGTTAATCTTCTGTCTGTTATTCGAGATTTCGTTAATTGTTAATTTGTTTTCAGTTAATTTAGTTTTTTTCATGATCTTAGATTTTTCTATTATTTTTCATAATATAATTTTGAATTGTTACTATTTAGACTTGTTACTATAGAAGATAATATTAAGTTGGATTAGGGTTAGGGTGAACCTTTAATTTTCATGACCCGTATACTTGTGGACACCGCTACTTTAATTTCATATCTTTCTATTGCAGAATTTCTAGGCTAAATGTTTGCATGTTTGATGGTGGTAAAGTTGTGGCGTCATTGCCAGGGAGGTTTCAGTATTAATTTTTATTTTATTTTCTGCAATTAGTAGGATAAATAGAAATTTTGAAAATTATAGATACAATTTTTATTTTTGTTGTATTTTTAATTTTAAATTTTATTTACTAATTTATAATTTTTTTTCTCTAATTTCAGTGTATGACCCAAAGTGGAAGCATTCCAATTGAGCCACCTTCTAATATAGAGTAATTTTTTAGATGCAACCGTCAATTGAGGCAAAACGTTCCACCATGGTAGCTGATTTACCTTGGGAAATTTCATTATTTGATGATCTAATTGAACGACAAGCACAAATCCATGGAGAGCTACTGATGGCTCAAAGGACGTTGCGCAATTATGCACTACTAACTCTAAATGTCGTGCGAGGCAGTATTAAGAGACAGACGATTAACAGCAATAAGTTTGAGATCAAAATGGTTACAATTCAAATGATTTAAAACACCTTGCAGATTCAAGGGAACATGATGGAGGACTTGAATCAGCTCTTGAAGCGATTCCTTCAACTCTACTATAACACCCATTTTTCAGTGGTGTCAGAAATAATGGTTTCGGGACTACAATTTTGATGAGTGAGTTCGTAAATAATATTTATTAATATTTATGAGTTTATTATAGTGTTTTAATAAATATTTATTTGATAAATTTTGTTAATTGGATAGTTAACAATGGTCAAGTGGTTTGACCCTAAGGTCAAGTGATTTTAGAAAATGAGGTATCAAGACCTCATTTTCATAAACCAAGCCTTTAAATATTATTATTAAATATTTACATAGTTTTTATATAAGTGTATTAAAATTTGGTCTTGAAATTTTAACGTTTAGATAGTTAATTAAAGAAAATGAAATAAATCGTAAACACTATAAAAGTTAACCGTTATTAGATTATTAATGCTTGATGACTATAAAAGTATGATTGGAAGGCCTTATGTTGCAAATAGACCATATTAAGGTAGCTTGGACGGCTAATGGATTGTTTTTAAGTATATTATATGTTAAGTTATATTTATTTAATAATATATGTTAAAATAATAAAAGTAAAACAATTAATAAAACCAAAGACAACTATTTCATTTTCACTTTCTTTTACCTATTCACGAAACACCATTTTTAGAAAATACAAGGTTCAACCAAGCTTAGTTTGTGTGCATATTAAGAAACGAATCAATTGATTGATAAACGCGGGAAAGGAAAAGTTGCTAAGTAGTTGTTGTTGAGTGTTAATAGTTATCATAATTTGCTAAGTTCGTATTTAGATTTTGTTATGCTTATTTATGTTTTGAATTGTAGTTGATATTTCTATATGTATATATATGTATAATTAGCATAGTTTATTGAGGAAAGTAACAAATGGAATTAATGTTTTGTATGGAAAAGTACATGGCTGAATAGAATTATGTAATGCTATGGATATATGTGATTATGGTTAAAGCTATAAGTATGAAAATATTAAGGTCTACAGGTTAAAGCTCGTGTGAACGTAGTGAATAGCTAGGATATAAATGATATGTCATTAGGGTTTATATTCAGTAAGTACTATGTACGAGTGTTGGCTATGTGCTATTTATATTCAACAGGTACTATGTATCGGTAGTAGTAGGCACTTTGTGTCGGTGTTATATTTAGCAGATATTATGTACCAGTGATGGATATCATACTGATGGCTTGAGATCCTACATGAGTTGCAGATTCTCTAAAGCTTGTGTGAGCAGCATCATGTATCGGTTAATGTCCTTTTTGTCAACTTGTGTGAGCATTACTCTCTCGTATATTCGAAGTCAATTTATTATTGTTCTCTACGCAAAATAGTTAACTATTGAAATGGAAATGGAATGAGAAAATATGATGAATAATTTCTGGTTGATTATATCTGAGTATATGATTATTGCCATGTTATGTTTTGGTGATATGAACTGTCCAGGTTTAGTTATTTTGGATTGTTAAAATGAGGAATTATGACAAAGTATTGCTATTTTAATGTTATGTATGATTTGAAATTAAATTTACAGGTATGTGATGTTTTGTTTTTATGGACTTACTAAGATTTATGTAAACTTACTCTATTTTTTTTCTTCCTTGTAAATTGTTGGACTTTTGTTGTCAATTGGAACATCATAGGAGATCACACTATCTGGTAACTCATTCGATAGCTATTTGTTTATTTTGGCCCAGTTATAAGTGGCATGTAAATAGGGTTCCAGTATTTTTATGTTATTAAGTAACTTGGTGATGACTTGTGTCAATTTGGAATGTAAAATTTGTATTTGGTATTTTGGTATCTTGAAGTGATAGCATATTACTTGATGCCTTGTTGAAATGGTCATTTTGGTTATGGTAAATTATGAACTTAGGATGACGTATATTTGCATTTGAAAGTTGACATAAATGGATGAGTTTTGACATATGATATTTAGAACTTGGTTGATGATTGAATAAGTTTAACTTGTTGTTTATGTTTTAGCTTGAATGATTGTTGTTTATATTTGAATTGTGGTGCCAATGAAGGCATATTGGTTAGGCACGTAGGTTGATTGTGAATTGGTATATTTTTGAATGTTTTGGCACATTTTGAATAGGTTTTAATGTTGGTTAATGCATAGCTTGGGGCCTAAGTTTTTGTATGTGAGATGTCTTGTATTTAAAGGTATTTTTGGGCATACATGGCTTGTGACACGGTCTGCCACACGACCGTGTGCCCAACACATTTGCATGACACGACCATGTGGTCTATTAGATTTTTTGTACAGGTTTGTCCACACAACCTCAGAGAGTTACACAGCCTGACGACACGACCGTGTGACCTTGAGTTACACGCGCACAGATTGTTACACAGTTTAGCCACACGACCATGTTCTTGAGCTACACGGGTTGAGCTCTGTTACACGGCCTTGTGACCCCTACTTTCACTTTTAACTCAAAATTTTTTAAAGTTTTATTTTTAATCCAAAATTGTTTTTCGGTTTGTTTTAAATGTTCCATAAGCTCGATTTAGGTCCTGATTTGATTGAACAGTATGAAAATGATTGCATATGAATTATTTTTGTTATGTTTGACTAAATTATGAATAATGTTAAAGTTTTATAATTGTAATACCTATAGCTAGGGTTGGTGATCGGACTGGGTATAGGGTTTTGCATCTACAATACATTCAAATATAATGGGGTCACCAATGACGTTGTTCATCTTCAGTTGTTTCCCTTTTCCTTATGTGATAATGTATCTGATTGGTTGGATTCGTTGGAACTAGGTTCCATAACTACATGGGACAATCTAGTGGGAAACTTTTTACACAAATTTTTTCCCATCAACAAAACCATCCAGCTCAGATGTGATATTGCAAATTTCAAGTAGATTGAGGGTGAAACTCTGTACGAGGCATGGAAGTGATTTAAGTTTCTGTTAAGGAAGTGTCCTCATCACGGGATGCAAAAGTGGCTCTAAATGTAAATTTTCTACAATGGTTTGGACAGTAATTTAAGGTCCAGTTTGGATGGCGCATCCGAAAGATTCGCAACATGGTTTGGACAGTAATTTAAGGTCCAGTTTGGATGAACCACACATACGAGTGAGCTTGTTAGTTAATTGGCAACATGGCTATGAACTCATATGTGTGGCCAAACGAGAGATTCGCCTACAATCTCATGGGGAAGGACTATACTGTATGTGGTCAAAGGCTAGACAGAATAGAAGGGGAGATGCAATTAAGGAAAACGGAGTTTCGACAAGTCCAATCCACATGCAACCAACTCAATTCCTGACTGAATAGTATCCAAGACCAATTGAGTCAAATAATGAATTTAATACAAAAGCAATTTGGTCAAGGCATTCCCACTAACACGGAAAGCAATCCTCAAGAGGATGGAAAGGAACATGTGAATACCATTGCACTACACTCGGGTAAAAAACTAGAAAACCCGAGCACACCCATCCAAAAAGACAAGGAGTTTTAAAATCCTATGGATGAAAATGAGCCTAAAGAGCCAATCGAGAAGGTAGTGGATTCAGATGTTGAGCAGGTAACTGTGAAAAGTTCTAATCATGTCACAACACATATACCATATCTGTCGAGGTTGGCTGACAAAGAGGTAAGGTACAAAGATGACTTTGTAAGTTATCTTAACTTATTTAAGTCCTTCAATATTAATTTTCCACTCTTGGATTTAATTGATAAGATTCCAAAATATGCTAAATATTTAAAAGAAATAATATCGAGGCATAAAAAGTTAAAGAAGGATGAGTAAATTAACATTGATGCCTCTTGTAGTGCTATAATTGCTAGGAAAATACCCTTGAAATTAAAGGATCTTGGTAGTTTCATAATTCTTGTAGAGATAGGGATAAGCATTTTAGTAAGGCCCTTTCCAATTTAGTGGCCAATATTAATTTGATGCTCCTATCTACTTATATGAAACTTGAATTAAGGGAATTAAATAATACATTGGTAACACTGCAATTAGTTGATAGGTCATTAGTACGCCCGAAAGGTGTACTTAAGGACGTATTAGTTAAAGTAATGGGCTTTATAATCCCTAAGAATTTTTTAGTCCTTGACTTTGAGGAAGATCAAGCGATCCCTATTGTGTTGGCTAGGCCATTTTTTTACCACTTCTAGATCAACCATCAATCTTGAAAAAATGAATTAATTATGAAAATCAATGGTGAAATAGAAGTGTTCAAATGCGGCCACGATTTCCAAAGTGAGGGACTAGAAAAAACAATTAAGGGAAGATTGTTTTGCATTATATTGTATCACCCCCTAACAACCATGATCGAAGGTATCTTTGTAGTCTTATGTGCATAGATCTTTTGGGTGAAATTCGAATATCATGAGTTTTCCAAAAATTACCCAAATGTGCCAAAAAGATTCCAAACCAAAAAAACTCCATCAATCGACTGAAGGGAAGGTCCACCGTCGAACCATTGTCGCCGACCATCACTAACGGCATCGTCGCTGGCCATCGTCGGTCAGTTCGATCAGGTTTGTGACATCTTGATCAATTTTCGTTACGCTGTTGGTCACCTATTGTCTCTAGGTTTCATTGAAAAATTTGGGTTACATAAATTCGTAGTCAATTTCTGGCTCACATGAATTTCTAATTATACAATAAATATAAAATTAAAATAAAATTTGCATAGAGATGATATTGTATGATCTAATTATATAACAAAAAGCTTATGGAAAAAACCTTAAATGCACCCAATCTAATCTTTAGGAATCACAACTTTTGGCAAAATTACTTTATCACATTAATAAAATAATTCATACATTTATCCATATATATCATAATACAAACATGCCTTTAATTTAAAGAATGCAACATCTTATTACAATTTAATCAAACAATGAACAAAATAGAGAAAATCTGGTAGCAATTTATACTATAAACATAGCATAACCTAACTTTGATACCAATTGTTGGAAAAATCAGTTTAGAAGGTAATTTTTTCAGGTAAAGTGTAAGTTTTATAATTTTCTAAAATTGAGCCTGTTGTGCTATTTATAGCAATAAACTTGAATTTAAATATACATGTGCTTTGTGTGAGGTGAATTACAGTCGACCTCGACTTTTTACAGAATGGTCTTTTTCGCTATTCTCGAACCACGAATTACTTTCAATGTGGGCTCAAAGTTTATCGAACGAACTGCACAAAATGAAAAACTTTATTAACTTTTAGTAGGAAAGTTTATTCTCTCTATTATCGAAAAGTATATGTTTTCCCACAAAATAGAATTTATTCTTTAAAATAAAATTCTACTATTCTCTGGCAGAATAATGATGCATACGAAGTGTTGTAAATTGCTCAACTCATGATTCTTATTTATAGAGAATCAGTACAAAAGTTATGTTCAAATAAGGCTTGATTAATTAATAATATTTTAATAGAAAATACAATTTCTACTCTAAGTAGAAGAGTGATGGGTGGTGGCATGCCTTGTATTCTACTAGGGTTTGTCACCTCTATGTATCCCATAATGCCTAGTTGGGGCTTTCATGTATTGGGTCAATTATATTTGCTATCTTGACTTTTATCCAACAATTATAATTTATCCAACCCGAAATTATTTTCTATTTCTCAAAATATTATTCATTTAATCAATTAATTAAATTAATTTCTTAATTAAATAATTTTTTAATCTAATTATAATTCCATTAAAGTCATAAAAACTTTACTGTAATTGAATCTACAAGGAAAATATATTTAATGTTCTTATTCAACAAATCCATAATGAATAATTAGTTTAATTCAATCTTTGAACTTCAATTATTTAATTATAAGTAGTTAAATAATAATTCGAAAAACCTTAAATTAATTCTCAAGTCATCTTTTATACTTAGTGAGAAAACACATTCACTGCAGATAGTGATACATGCGATCTATTTCTCTTACATCATCATTTTCATTCTTTTCATATTATTGGTTCTACATGCAATTCGATTATTATTATCTCAAGTTAGTGGAAAAACTGATTAGACATATATAATTAAGGCTCAAATAATCTGTAATTAAGCTCCCACATTATGTCTATTAATTACAATATTATTTAGTCGTGAAGTCATTCCACTAAAGCATCTGACTGAGCTCTCTCTTATTATATACCACTACGAAAGCTACTCAATAAGTGCTCGTCCAATGGCCTTATCATAAGTGTGTTACCCTTATTGGATATCTTTAATCTCTTCGGGACAAATTCGTTCTCCCAATATGATCATATTTTATCTCACAGTAACCATTACATCTCCCTTCATGAAAAATAAATTACTACCAAATAGTAATTAAATTATTTATCACAAAGAAAAATGACCCGTAATCACATTTGCATTTTATCTATCATGTAATGCCAATGAGAGGATATCATTTACCCTTTAATTGGGTTATGAATTCCACTATTTTGGAATGGTACTATATATACTACAGAAGTCTTATACCCAACATACTCACTATTTTGGTTCTGTAATTACCTTAGTATTAGTTAAACCTTAGGTAATTAGTGAACCAAAATTTGCTTAGTTTATTTTGCATTTCGTGCAAAAATCAGTGAAAATAAATATACAAAAGATAATAATTTAACTATGAAATTTTATTAATATATTTTTTAGAAAAATACAAGTATTTATGACAAAATAATTTCGCTAAGGGCAAAAAAACCCCAACAATCTAATGGTATCTATATTATATAAATTTATTTATTTATTGTTAATTTATATGTTAGAATTTAAAAGAAAATAAATATATTTTATAATAAATTCTATATATTATAATTAAAATATAAAAACATTTTTATAAATACTAATTGCATCTAACTAAATCAATTAGATCTAATACAATTCTTAAATTAACAAATAGCACGAGTCAAATCTATTTAAGAAATTAAGGTAAATAATATCTATCACTTAAGAATTGGTATTTTGTGTTTGTTTCTCATATTTTTCTAATCTATAAAGTTAATGGATAGAATATAAAATAAAATAATTATAATTATTTCATCAATAATGTTTTTATTAATATCTTAAATATAAAATTAATAGATGAGTTTTAAGTTATTTTTTACGATATATTATTAATATAAAATAATTATACTTATTCTATTAACAATTTTTATTATTATTCATGTTAAAGTTATCATCAGTTAATTAGACTTTCTATCCATATTAAATTACACTTGTTACTTTAAATTAATATTCACTTAATAAGTGCTACAGTTATATACAAATTAAATTAACCCTATATATAGATGCATTAACAAGTTATTTTCATTAAAATAGCATCTAATTTTTTAGTATTATTTAATATTTTGTTTCCATCGTAAAAAAAATGTATAATCTTCATTATTATTTGATATTTGATACTTTTATTATTATTTGATTTTAATAATACTTACACAATTGCAAATATTATGTCAAAAATAATGAAGTATTAAAGTAATGATTTTCTATAGATGAAAATTTTAAATTTATATTCAACTAAAAAGTTATTTCATTTAATTATTGAATATTTTACTATCAGTTGTTTCTCACTTTTTTTTAATTTTTATTATTTTTTAATATTTTATTTTATTCTCTCAATTATTTTTTACAATTGATCAAATTTTATGATAAATTATATTAATTCTCATTTAGTTAAAAATATATTTTTTGAAATTGTACAAATATATTATTTGATAAGTTAAAAATAAACAAGTAAAATTACGTGGCATACATGTAATATTACAAATAGGAGTAGAAAAATGGTAGACAGGAATATTTATCTATGGGTCTAATTGTTGTTGTTTAACCATTTGGTGTTAGTGTGTATTTGCTAGAATTGATTCTAGCTTTGAACATTGACTATTTGGGATGGAAAGGTTCATTCTTGCTTTGAACATTGACTATGTCATGACTTTTTAAAGATCGTAATGCATGCATAAGCCCATTGATTCACCCTTTTTTCTTTTATGTCTAACGCACTAGTTTGAAACATATATTCTAGTCAATAGATTTTGAAACACTCTTTATCGGTTAAACTGCTTGGTGAGTTTCTATGCTACAGGCTTAGGAATAAATTTGACCAGTCTATTTGGTTTTAGCCATTTTCGTTTTTTTAATAGAGTACTAAAGAATATATGAAAAAATCGAAAAAAAATATTTTTATTTTTTTAAATTGAAAAATAACTTAAAAATAAAAGTTTTTAACTTTGATTATTTGACCTTGGTTTAAATCTGCATAAATATAAAAATATTATTTTTTAATAATTTTTTTATAAAAATAGATATCAATTTGCTTTATATTTTTATTCTTGAAAATATTTTTTTATTTATATTATTTTTAAATTTTAAAAAAATAGAAATGGTAAATTATATTTTAAAAATGAAAATAAAAAATACTTTTAAAACTTGAAAAAATCCTTAAGGCTCTATAGTATAAAAATACTTTGAGGAATTTAAATTATATATATCTATTAAGTTAGTCTCAATTCTGTAGTAACTAATTGAATCTAAACTTATAAATTTGACTAAATCAATCATTCAACTAATACTAACAATTATTTTCTAATAAAATCGTTGATATGGTTGTTGATATAATCTTATATGACGTTTCATATCAGCAATTAGTAAAAATAAAAATTTTAAATTTTAAGTTCAAAAACTTAAATAAATTATTGTCCAATTTCATTTGAATATGATCACTTGTTTATTCAGATTCATTCCGAAATTATAAAAAATGAAGAATTATAAAAATTATGAAATTAATTAAGAATTATAAAATATATAAAGTAAATATCTTTTTTAATTCCGTAAAAATCAAATAAAAAATAAAGGAAAACAATGATTTCGCATCACTTCAGGTATTTTTCTTCAGCTTTCTTCTCATGTAACCTTTTGCAGCACTAATTACGTTAGTTAAATAAATTAACTTAATTAGAAATTTTGAATGCCCACAACTAACGCAGAAGAATGGTCAGTTTCTTCAAAATTTTTACTTTTATTATTTTATAATTGTATATATTTTTAGTGATTTTAAGTTTCATGTTTTTCTTTTATAATTTCATAATAAATTTAAGTAAATAGTTAGTTTTGAACTTATGCTGACGTGAACCGCTACATTAGCATTCAATAGTTAATTCAGCAGTTGTTAACAATCACACTATCGATTTTGTTACAAACTAATGGTCAATATTAGTCAAATTTTACAAGTTCAGATACTCAGTTGAGTGTAAAAAATTGAGAGTAGCTTAATTATTTTTTTTTAAGTTCTTTAAGGATCTTTTAAACCTTAAGCCAAAATTAAATGCTAAAAATACATAAATATTGAATTTTTAATCTTGAATTTAATATGCACTGAATTTAAATTATAAAAAAATTTATTTGGTTTATTATTGAAAGTTAAGTGTGGAATATATAGGTAAACTCCAACCATTGTTACTCTAAAATAGGGTTTGTCTTATCTTGGTCACTTTAATTTTTTTCTTAATTTAGTCACTTTAATTAAAATAATTGTTCTAATTAATTATTACTTTTAAAAATTCTGTTAATCCACTAACATGTTGTTGGCATGATACATTAGCCCATTGAGTGATTAACAATAACATTTTTTTTCCTACTTTTAACTAAAGCTAGAGATCTCTCTATAATTAATACAAAATATTTTTTTTATTTGCAAAATGAGATTTACTCTCTTTTTTCTCTCTCTCTTTGTTTACCCTTTTTTTTTCATTCCCACCATCACCATACAATACCTTCCAGCCTTCCATCACTTATTCTCATCGAGTCAGAGTCAAAGCCACCCAAACAGAGTCAAAGCCACCCAAACCCCCCAACCATACCCATCTCCATATCAATTTCATTGCCTACAACCTTCACCATCTCATCACTACTAAGGCCTCCCAATCGCCCATCATCAATATTAGAGTCACCATGAATGTAATTTAATTATATTTTTACAATTAATTTTAATTTGAATATAAAAAATATGCGGTAAAAGTTAAAGTTTTAAATATAAAAATATCGTAAAACAATAGATTAAATATTTTTAAGACTATCCAAACTAGTAAAAAATAATTAATTTGAATTATTGTGAATTGATGCAAATTAAAGGTTAATACATATGTATAAGAAAAAATAAATTATAATTTGATTGAATATATTCTTCCATTAATAAGTTATAAGTCACTCCTTATCTATTTAACTTTTTCAATGAAATTTTATTAAAAAAAATTCTATCATTTTTTATATTTATTATCAAACATGTATAAAATAATTAAATGGTTGAAAATATTAATTTTATTGATTTTTTCAATAACTTATCAGACCAACCTTATTCTTTATATGTTGAACTTTTTAAAATAATTATGTAAAATAGTACATGGCAGTAAGATTTACTGTTACAAATGCTAGCGAAAAAGAATATACAATTTAATCATGGTCATATTTTAAAAAGTATAACTTTCTGCCTTCTCAATTTAATCATGGCCATATTTTAAAAAATATATCTTCTTGCCTTCTCGTGAATTACAACAAGGTGACCCCTTAAGCTCATATTTATTTTTTATTTGTAGTGAGGGGCTTTCTTCTGTTCTCAAATTGGCATCTCTTAGTGGAAGGTTAATGGGAGCTAGAATCGCTAGAGGCGCACTGCTAACCACACATTTGTTCTTTGTCAATGATAGTCTTATCTTTGGTGAGGCTAATGTTTTAGGTGCGACTAATTTGAAGAGTTTGTTGGGAAAATATGCAGAGTGCTCTAGGCAGTTAATTAATTTCGACAAGCTCTAATTTCCTTAAGGAATCAATTGGCTCTAATCCATCCCTCACATGGCGTAGCATCTGGTGCTTTAGGGGGTTGTTGGAATCTGGTTTACAATGGAAAATTGGGTCGGGTTCGTCGATTTCTATATCGAACAATTTTTGGTTACCAAGGTTCCTTTGCGCAGGGTGGAATTACCAAGAAATGATGGACTTGATTTGGTTTCAGATTTAACTATTCTGGGTACGAATTAATTGAACTTGGAGCTTATAGTTTCAATTTTTACTGAAGATGAATTTAATTGCATCATGAATATTCCTTTGCCACGACACCCGTAAGATGACTGATTGGTTTGGAGTGGTGAACATTCCGACTTATACACCGTTCGAAGTGGATATAACCTACTAATAAATCCCTTCGTCTTACACTTGACTGTAAGTAATGTTTACAAATAGCTTTGGCAACTACAATGCCTGTCCAAGGTAAAAATCTTAGTTTGAAAGTTTATGCGTAATTATGTCCCTACAAAGCATAATTTATTCATAAAGTGAGAAGCTACAAATGCCTTATGTCCTTCTTGTTTTTCTAATATCAAAACTGTTAATCATGTAAGCAGAGACTGTGTGTTTGCATGTGGAGTTTGGGATAAACTGGGAATTAAATGGCCATCGTGTAACACCCCTAACCCGTATACGTCATTAGAATAGGGTTACGGGCCATTATAGTAAAAATGCAACTTTAAAACATACATCTCATACATTAACATAAACATAACATAAATCATTAATTTACATGCATATCATCCCTTAATCAAGCCTTCGAGGCCTTAAAAACACTTCACAAACAATTCGGGACTAAATTGGAAACATTTGGAACATTTAGGAAAAAGTTGGAAAAATTAAACTGTAGGGATCACACGGCCATGTGACTCACACGGCTGAGACACATGGCCATGTCTTGGGCTGTGTAACTTTTGAAATAGGGACACACGGCCGTGTCCCAATCTGTGTCCACGCCTGTGTAACTCTTTGAGTTGGGTCACACGGCCAAGCCACACGCCCGTGTGCCAGGCCGTGTAACTCTCGAATGGCTCCACACACTTGTGTCCCAAGCTGTGTACTAGGTCGTGTAACAGCCTGACTTGCATGCCTTAAAACCTACAGGGAACACACGACTGTATTTCCTGGCCGTGTGTCACACACGCTGCTAAGTCACACGCCTATGTCTCAGGTCGTGTGGACATGAAATTGGCCAAAATCAAGTCATTTCCATCACCAACCCAAACATGTACTTAAGAGCATTTTGTGCACAACTTCAAAGCTTCAAAACCTTACCAAAACATGCATGAAATGACCAATTCAAAAGACCAAATCCATTCAACCAATATGCAATACATATCCATATTTGACCATATTTCATTCATACACATCTAGTTCATCTCCATCTCAAAACATACCATAAGTTGACCTATACCATTTCGACATGGACTTACCATTTCTACCATACCATTCATGCGTCACAATCACTAAAATGACACAATTCAACCATTACCAAAATTGTACCAAACAACCAACATATATACATACCAAAATCAACATCTAAGCATTCAACCAAACATTAAACACAAGTCCACCTATACATGTCATTATAACCTTGCCAAAACATCAAAAACCACCGATATAATCGATGGATAGTGTGATAGATCCCTGACGAGCTTCCAAACCAATCGAGCTTTCGATTATCTCTAAAACATAGGAAAGAAAACTATGTAAGCACATAATGCTTAGTAAGTTCGTAAAACATGAACATAACTTACCATTTTAATGCATAACATTAAGATTAAGCATACTATAATGCAACCATTAGCTTGGCATAAGCCTAAACACCATCAACAACACATGTTAGTGCATTAACATATAATTCACTTGAATTATCATAAGATAAGCTAGATGTACACGAACATATTACTTTTGAATTCATCCTTTTCATAAACATAGATATACTTTCATTGAACATTTTTTCATTTCAAAACTTTTCATAGATCCATGACATAGTTCATTTGAATACTTACCATACCTTTCCTTTTCATGCCCGTCGAACCATTAATAATAACATCGGATACGCGGGAAAGCTCACACAAAGTGTGCTAAACATATAATCGCAACCTTTCATTTTCCTTTACATCATTGCTCACACGAGCTGTGGGTTGAAATGTAAGCTACACGATGCTGCTCACACGAGCTGTGGAGTATCCGCAACAAATGCAAGACCACAGCCCTTGGTAAGACATTCAAGACCAACACCCGAAACATAAAAACCCTAATGACATGTCATTTGTATCCTACAAATTCCTAAGGTTCAAACGGGGTTTGATAATCATCGTGAAATTGTTGGATATATGTCATATAATTACATGGTAATTAATACATTAAAATATAAATCATTATAACATTAAAATGATATTTAATCATACAAACATACCCCGCCAAGCAAAGCACAAAAACATAGTCGATCAATCTGAGGCTTTTGCTTTTCCCCGATCTAAATCTTTATGAGGTCTATCTTAATCTAAATAGATAAATTCAATCCATTTAATACTTCTATTATTCAATTGAATCCACATTTCATTTTTTGAAAAATTACGATTTTTCCCCTAACATTTTAAATTTTCACAATTTAGTCCTTAAGCTTGTAAATTGAAACCTAAGCATTTTTCATCCTTATTTTATGCTAGCCGAATCCACTAGGGACCTATATCAACAAAGTGAAGAGTTTTTTTACTGAAGAGTTTTTTACTTGTCGGTAAATAGAGAATTGGGGAATTGGTGTTAATATTTTTCACTCTTTACATTTTCTTTCATTCTCTGAATATCTTCTCAATTTTTTTACTTCCGATCATTATTTGGTTGCCTTTATTTGTTTTCTGTTAAAGGATTTGAAGGATTCTATTGTTGGGTCTGCGATTGTAATCGATAGGTTCTGGTTTCTCTTAACTTCTATATATTTTGTTTCATCTGTGTTTGGGTTTCTTTGATTGATTTCTTGAAAATTGGCCTCTAAAAGAATGAAAAATGTGTAACACCTAGTTTTGTTGGGCTCTAAGTTTTAGCAAGTAGACTGAGAGTAATCTGAGAGACGTCGCCTATCCACCCAATTGTTGTTTTGGCGTATAGGTCGGGCGCATAGCTGGTATTGGAATATTAAGAAAGAATTATTATCAGAATGCATTAAGTCGTAAAGAAGAAGAAATTGGTAAGAGTGTTGAGTACCTTGTAAATAGTGGTTATCGTTGAAGGTAATGTACGCCCACCTCATTGAGTTACTGTCTAGTTACGTTGTAGATTATTTGGTTGGAAGCTAATTGGACAGATGAATTGGAAACATAAAATATTGGGTTTTAATAGTTGTAAACCATTTATGAAGGCAGTTCTTGAAATCGGTGTCACGTATCGAGTTCCAATAAGGACTCAATTTTTATTAATAGATATTCAGGATAAAAAATAAGAGTTTCTTAAAGTATGTTTTTCTCCTTTTAAGCTAGAGATTGCAGATTGGATCTCTTCCAGTAGTTACTTCATGTCAAGTTAAGTTTTATTACTTTACATGTTATGTTATGAAAGATTAGGCTTGTTAGTGTGCGTGAATAGTAAAATAAAGAAATAAGACTTTATATGAGGGTTATTTGGGTTTATGATGATGGTAAAGGTTACGAATGGGTTTTAATGGTGTTCTTCTATTTTATAAGTAGTGGTTGTTATAGTTCCTTATTAGATTTGAAGTTCAAGATGCTATTTGTGGTTGTCAAGTGAGTCTCTATGCTGAATTTTGCATGTGCACTGTTAATACAGAAAGATATGTAGGATACTAACTAAAATATGAAACTAAAATCATGAAAGGTAGTTTATGGTATGTATATGGCTATATGAGTAATTACCAAAGGATATTTGTGAATGCATGGTTGTTTGTTAAGAATAGAATGTATATTTGATATGGAAATTGATAGGTTCGAGTATATGATGAATGGTGTATAATTAGTGTGATGCTGAAGTATGGTTATGCATGTATGCTTGGAATGTATATAGTAACTGCATAAAGGGTCTACAAAGTGAGTATAAGATAATAGTGCATGAAGAGTCTATAAAGTGGGTCTGTTTCTGTTCTCTGATAAGTTGTCAAAAGGGGTCCGTTGGGACTTTAAACACGAACTCTGAAATGGAAAGTCCATGGCCATGGCTCTCTTTAAAAGGAACTAAAGGACAGTGATTACCCAATGGGGTTCTCTACGTGTCCTAGGACGATGATGGGCAAACCTTATGTAACGTGAGTTTAGGCAAATCCATATCGTAAACACGCCATGAAAGAAAAACCTTTTTGACGAATTAT
The DNA here is from genome assembly GCF_007990345.1 of Gossypium hirsutum. Lineage (NCBI taxonomy): Eukaryota > Viridiplantae > Streptophyta > Magnoliopsida > Malvales > Malvaceae > Gossypium > Gossypium hirsutum. The sequence continues at coordinate 37,055,130 of NC_053443.1, forward strand.
GAAAGAAAAAGCCTTTGTGGTGAATTATGAAAGAAAAATCCGTTGTGGTGAATCATCAAAGGATCGCCTTAGTGGAATGCTCTATTGGATAACTAATATGATGTATTCTGCTAAGTCTATCTAGCATGAACTATCAGGAATATCTGCTAAGCCATGAATCTGAAAGTTTATCTCACTGGTAAAATATGAGTAGGTTCTATTAGTTCTATAACAAGTGTAACTAAGACAAGGTATTGATATACTCTGGAATAAGAATTAAATAAAGTCTTAAGGATTCTCCATGAAAAAAGAGATGTTTATTTGTATGACAAGAAGGGTGTCTGTTATAATGATTTGTAAGTATGAAAAGTAAGGGGTATTGTAACGACCAAAGAGTCAGTGGTGTCGAAAAGTGTAGTTTCGAGACCTTATTTCTATAAATCAGATTCGTACATATCGTTAGTGATTAATTACGGAGTTATCTTGAAAGCGAATTGGAATTCAGTTACGTAATTTTGTGGAAATAGGATTTTAATTTAAGTACAGGGACTAAATGTGGTAAGTGATAAAAGTGGTAATTATTATTAAATTACAAGGTGGGATTAGATTAAAGACTTATTAAATAAATAGACCATTATTAAATAGGTTTTGATAGTGGACGATTATGAGGGTATTATATATTATATGTTAATTATATTATAACATTTAAGTTAGTAAATTATATTAAAATAAAAATGATAATGAAATAATAAAATATAGGAAACAAATAGCTTAGTGTAAAATAGAAAGAAAAAACAAATTTTAAGTTCATTGTCTTGCATGTTGAACTTGAGAAAGAGAATAAGCATATTTGGCCATAAATCTTTAACCTTTGAAGCTTAAATTGGTTAGTAAAATTTGGTCCTTTTTGCATAAATTTTGTATTTTTGGAACCTTAAGATCATAAGCTAACTTTTCCCATGTTGGAATTTTTAGAATAGTATAAATTATGGAAGTTGCCATCATATAGAAATTTAAGTTTTTGGCCATGTTGGAATTTTTAGAATAGTATAAATTATGGAAGTTGCCATCATATAGAAATTTAAGTTTTTGGTGTTGTTTTGATAGATTTTAAGGTTAGAAGTTAAATGAGACTACTTTGTAAAGTTAATTCATGAAATTGTGCATTAGGGACTAAATTATAATTAAATTCAAAATTAGGGGTTTAATTGAGTAATAGGAAGTCCTATAGGGACTTTAGGAAAAATTAGTTTAATGTTGGGAGGATTTTTGATAAATTATGTTAATACTATGTTAGTACAAGTTTCGAGGAATAAATTGAAATTCATGTTAAAGTAGTATAAAATTTGTAATAATATGAAATGGTATGTAAAATGTTAATTTATTATATTTGTTTAACTCGTAGCTAACGTTGAACCGGAGTCCTCAAGTAAGAAAGGAAAAGGCAATGCTATTGATGAGTTGCTCAAAAATCATGGTGTGTGTTTCTATAATCTAAACTATTTAAATTATTGTATTGAGCATTTGCATTATATGGTGAGTTAAGGTAAGTTACAAGTTGATTTAATGTGATATGTTTGAAATGGTTGATTTGGTTACTTGTGATTGGGATTGTATTGAGTACTATTGAAATTGATATTGATTTTGTTATGGAAAGAAAAGATGTTTCTTTGAGCAAATATTCAAATGATTAAATTATTTGGATTGATGAAATTGTATTATGAAATTGGGGAATTGAATTATGAATTGAATTGAGAATCATGTTACCTTATTAACTGTTTGTGCATGGTCGGACATAATTGGCATGACATAAGATAGGAAGAGTTCAGAGTTTTACGACTGTGTTGGGCAGTGCTGGGCACCCCATTTATCAATTTTATCAATTAGCACAGGGTGCAATTTGTTTCTACAGATTATTCCGTCAGGCACATGGTGCCAAATTTGGTGCGTTGGTTGGAGCTGCATATCCGAGTCCGAGTCCAAGTCATGTTAATAGGGGAAAATAAATAAAAAAATTCTGAAATTGGAGATGATAATAGAAATAATGATGGAAGTGAATTTCGTATATTTTATAACGAATGTTTAAATGGAAATGTGATGATACATGAAATTTCTTAAGTTTGAATTGAAGTAATATATTTATGTTTCCTTACATTACTTAAGTTTCATTTTAGTTAAGTAAATGAATATCTTGTACCATGTTCTAATACTCTGAACATGGAAGAACCACTGGGTAATACTCAACGTACGTTGTTTTCTTGTATGCAAGTTAGGTACCTAGTAGAACTAATATCGACACAGCGTCCAGTGATAATCCCGACTTCAAATATTGGTGAATGCTCTTTATGTTTGTTTTGGCATGTACCTAGGTTATAATGCAATAGTTTTGGTCATTTTTCTATCTTTATGGTCTTTTGTGGTATGACAATGTTTTGCTTTTGATTGATAGATATTATTTTGGATTTGGAAAATTTTATGGTTATAAAGGTATGAAGTGTTTATAAGATAGATAACTTATAATGTGGACATATTTGGTTGCCTTGTGCTGGTGATTTGGTATTTAGAACTTTAAAAGTATTATTATGGATGGAACAAGTTGATATGTTAATGATGTTTTAGATGAATGTTTAGTATATATGTATATACTTTGTGGTGTCAATGAGGGTACATTGGTTAGACACATAAATTATAGGAAATATGTATGTTTTAAATTCAATTATAGGTGTTTGAAGGCATGTTTATAGCTGGTTATTGTATGGCTTGGCATTTAAGGAATTAGGGTTGAAATGCGTTGGTTTGAAAGCAAAGTTTAGGTACACAAGGCCGTGTGTCACACACGATCACACCACACGGCCGTGTGTCTTATTGTTTTTGAGGTGCAAGATTCACATGGTCTGTAACACGGCCGTGTGATCTAAAATATTTTGTTACACGGTTTGGCACAATACGTACGACACAGCCATGTGGCCCTCTTTTGAGTACTCATACGGGCAGACACACGGGCTAGGACATTACCGTGTGTCCTAACTTCGCATGCTCACAGAGTCTAGGCTGTGCCACACGGCCTGGCCATATGGTCGTGTGACCCATGTTTTCCAAATTTTCAAGTTTTTCTAAATTTTTTTGATTTGTTTCGATTTGATCCCATATTGTTGTCAAACTTTTTTAAGGCCCCATAGGCTCAGTTTATGACCCGTAAGTGTATTTTTATTATAGATATAATGTGTTTTTCATTATTGTATTTAGAATCGATTAATTGTTTTCGTTTAAATTTAATTGTTTCTAATTGTACTGTAATACTTTGTAACCTTAATTCGGAAACGGAGATGGCTTAGGGGTGTTACATGTATCATATCTTCTTCAAAATTTATTTTGATTCTAAGCCAGTGCTAATTTGAATTATAATATCTTGACATAGCATGATATGGGTTATCTGGACGTTATTCGCAGTGAATTATTAGTTTAGGTATGTGAACAGAATTGAATCAGGGTATGTCTAAGTGTGAATCAATAGTATGAAAATCCGTGTAAGTATCTGCCATATGCATGTATCCACCCAAGACAATGTCAGTAAGCAATTATTTGAAAAAAGAACATAAGTTAAGTTATGGATTGTTGAAGGTGGTTTCTAAAGGTATATTTTGTTTAGAAAGTGTTATGGGACAAGAGAATTATGAAGTAATGGGAAGAATCCTCTAGTAAATTAAATGTGAAAGATTAAGTATAACAAGGGTATGATAATTGGTGTATACAAGAGTGGTAAGATCATATGGTATCAATCGTAATAAATAATGTAGAATAGAAGTTGACTCATAGAAATTTTACAATATTATTAAGCCTCCGTCAAGGCATGGTTAATGAGCTCACTAAGTACCTTTTTACTTACAGTCTTGAAATTTTCCTTTTGAATCTTTCTTGAATAAATTTATAACTTGTAAATATCCGAATCAAATATGTTGTAATAAGTTGTTTAAAACATATTTCACTTTAAGTTTTCAAATGTTAAGTTTTTCTTTTTGAATTCTAATAAAAAATTTAAAATAAATGAGAATTGTAAATTGTTTTTATTAAATGATTTGTATTGTCTAGTAACACTGATATCTAGACCTGGTGAATCGGGTCAGATTGAGAGCGTTACAAGTTGGTATCAGAGTTTTGATTTAGCCGATTTTTTGACCAAGAAAATGAAGAAGCCCTATATACATAATACACCGAGCCTGGCTTAGTCTCTCAGGTATGTTGAAAATATTTCATAATTTAATTTATGTATTAATAATAGTTTAATGATGAGAAATAATGATGAAGTAAAGAGATAAAAGTAAGGTACAATGATCGATTCGTTAAAATGAAAGAAAGGATGTTACGTGATATAGTGAACAATAAAATGAAAGATAGAATACAAAAGGAATTTCAATCCCAACCCTCATTAGCTTGATCAGTGGGTGCAGCTAAAAGAGGATTTTTAGGATTCTGGTCCTTAGACGTTAAACCCTCATCATGTTCTTCTACAATGGGGGTGTGAGGAATGATAAATTTGTCTGATTGTTCCAATTCCCTTTGAGATGTCTCCATTCTTCGCCCTCTAAGTGGTAAATGTTAAAACTAAGAGAATTAGTAAAGATGTCCATCACACATTTCAAGTCTACTCTCCTAAGATCATAAGGACCTATAGCAACTTGGGCGTGCAGAATCAAAATTGTCCTCCATTCTGGTAAGGCCCCACTAAGATTGGCTTAGCCTCTCCAACTCTGCCTTATGACTTTCTTCTTAAGCCTTGAGCTTTTCCTCTAAGACAGACTTTTCACCCTTCAAGTGATGGACCTCCCCCTTATATCGCTCACATTCAGCCTGAGCATCCTCATGCTTACCCTTTAGGGTTGTGATATGTGTATATAATCTTGCAATTAAATTGCTTGAATCTTGATATTTTTGGCAAAGTTTAGCCAAAATGTCTTCACCAGATTTTATAGATCTTTCTAAACCTGCTATCTTATTGTTGTAACACCTATTAGCTTCCTTGAGAGACCCACTCCAAAGACCATGATAGATAGAAATGATCTCTGACACTTGAGTCATGAGTGATAAAGGACTCTCAAAAGAATCAGATCTAAGGTAAGAAGAGAAAGCTTCTCTTAACTATAGAGGTAGCAAGCTTAGTTGTTGCTGAAAAATAGAGCTGAGGATGTGAGAGTTGTCATTGACTCCAAAAGAGCTTGCTAAGGAAAGTTACTTCCTAATTTAGAAGAGGTAGCATATTGTGCTTGAGGGGGAAAGAGTCGAGTGAATTAGAGGAATTGTTTCTGTAGAATTCTCTAGCGATAAGGGATTAGAAACGTGTTTGGGAGAGTCTGTTTGAGGGGCGGACTATTTAGGTACTAAGGGAAGTTGGAAACAGAGAAGAGTGGGGGATTGCAACAACATGCTTCTTAATTAATTTATTCTTTACTAGTGGAGGGCATTCACTACTTCTATATTCTTGAGTGCTCTCATCTAATCTGGCCTTTTTCCTTGTTTTCGTTGTTGTTGTCTTACTTGGTGGAGCAGTAGTAGTCTTCTTTTTGCCATGACCCGCTTAAGAATCAAAGAAATGTCCACGTCTTGAGGATGGGAATTTGATGAAGATCCTGCACCATTAACAGGAGAATTAGCTTGATCTGAAGTAGAATTTATAATAGGATTTGTTATAATTTTCCAATTTCTTGGGCAAAGACTACAATAGTGTAAAAGTATAATGGAGGCTCTCGGATGCGCCCTAATAAGATATGCACCAATTTGCTATCTGAGTTATATAGCCAGGCTTCAAAGGCAGACAGTATGGAGGGGTCAATTGTCGGACTGATGGAATAGTTTGGGCGGTAGCCATTTGGACTCAAATTCTTCAAACAATGTTGAAATACTTTTCTAACAGAGACCAACTCTAGCAAGTCAAGTATGCGACCCTTTTTCAATCTTTGATATTTCCTTTCAACAATTTGAGCATCCTTTGACTAGAATTTGGTACAGAAATTTTCCAAAAGAAAGGATTATTGAGTTGAGAAGCCAAAACCAGACTTGAGTTTACTTACAACTAGTATATATTTATCCTTTCTCTGATGAAGATTTGAGATTCTATTTTGAATAAGTGGTTCACATCCTTGTCATATGCTAAAATGAGCACCGCCCACGGAGGTTCCAATTCTTGTTATCTTGAGTTGAGAAAATTTCTAAAAGCCACCCAATCGGGGATACTCACAGTGTATACAACAGTCAATGTAAAATGATACCAAAGTCCACCAAGATAGGGCTGATAATTGTCCTAGTGCAATGCCATAACTATTGAGTATGGTGCAGAAGAAAAGGTTAAGTGGCAGGTAGAAGCCAGCCTCCAATAAAATGAATAGTAAGATGAAACCTACAGAACTATCACTAAGATGTCAATGATGGGGAAGCTAGAAGTCATAAGTGAAATTTGGGTTTTGGAGACCTCAGGCTCCTAAATATCGATTCATTTCTTTTTGGGTGGTGTTACAATCACACACCTCAGTCTCCACGTGTACTAGAGTTACATGAGCTTCGGTACGGATATTCTGGTAATGGGCCCTCCCTCTGATAGTAGTTCTTCTCATGTTGAGAACAAAAAGTTAAAAGTCGAAAGATGAAAGAAGAAAAAAAAGTTAACTTTGAGAAAAATCGAAAACGGAAGATGAAGAATGCAAAGAGGTTTAACAGAGGACGTGTAACGCCCAGTTTCGGAGGGTCTTGAGTTTGGCGCGTAACTCGAAAGTAGTCTAAGTGGCACAGTTCTATCCGCCCAATTGATGCTCTTGGTGTATACATTGGGCGCATAGTTGATGTTAGATTATAAATTAAGGATTGTTCTCTGAATGTATGGAGATGTAAAGAAGAAAACATTGATATGAGTATTGAGGGTTTTTGGGGTAATATGGGTATCACGAAAGGTATAATACGCCAAGTTTGTTTAGTTACTATACTAGTTAAGTTCTAACGATATGATGAGGCATGAACGAAGGGATGAATTATATATATAGATATTGGATTCTCGAATTTTCTCAGTTTTGACAACTGTTAGTGTTATCTTGGTGGACTCTAGAAGCTTATTTCATCGATTATTGCCAACGAAACAAGCCACCCCTCTTAGGAGTTTTCCAAAAATTTTATCAATTAAAGATTACCAGACAAGGGGCAAATGATGGATATGCCTACTTCAGTTTTCAACAAGGTCGTGAACCAATAATCCATAATAGCATTTCTAATCTTCACTAGAGGACGGGAAAATTCATAAGGGTCGTTATAAGCTTGAAAACAGGTTTGGCTTTCCCACTTGTTGGTTACTTTCCAAAGAGTCCATTTGTTCTCAAAATCTGCCTGTTGATTCTAAGATTGCAGATAAGCAGTTCAAACATTTAAGTAGGGGGCACATTCTAGAGTTTGTGGAATTACCTACGATTAGGAATGTCTTCAAATACTGTTTGCTAAATCAAAATCCTAATGGCCACAGAAATACTAACCTAATTAGTTGGTTAGACAACTATAATGTACCTTCAACTTTGGCTGCTTGGCCTTACAATGGCAACACAATCTTAGCAAAGATCTTAACTAGGCGTACAAGAGAACCCTCACTTTATTTTTACGAATTTTGTAGGGTCTGTTCCCACAATTAGCTTATTACTCCTAGTATTCATCCTCCTACTTCTTTTCTTTCAAGCAAATCTAACACTCACATTGATGGTGTAGGACCCAATCCAAAATCTCACCCTTTAATCATCCCAGTACCAAACATGGACATTAGAGCTATCTTGGAGAAATCTCGTGTTAAGGAGAGTGCTTCAGTTGCTCATTCTAAGAAACTAGTTACAAAAAAGTATGAAAAAAGGCCTAGAGCAAGTAAAGATACTCCAGCTACTAAGGGGGTGAGCCTCTTTAGCCAAAATGGCATGGACAATAAGGGACTTCCAAACCCACATGTTCATTCTCCTATTGTCCATCATTTTCTACTATGCCATCAATCTTGCTCAAAACATAGGTCCTTCTCATATTGACACTCCTTCAGAAACTTTACCATTGGATCCACCTACAATCCCCATAAATCCTAAACCACAAGCCTTTTCCTCTACTGAAAGGGATGAATTTTTTCCTTGGCGTAACCTTTATGCTTCAAGGTTGTCCTCTGCTTCTTTAAGTTCAACATTCTAGAGCCAATACAACATAATCCCTCCATAATTAAAAGAGGTTTTCCGATCTTACATTGCACCCAAATTAGACTCATCTCCTATCTCGAAGAAGGTCAAATCTGCTCAAGCTCTATCTGTGGAATATGGGCTACTGAGTGGAACCCTTTAAGAGTTCAACAATTACCATAAGGCCAAGATTGCAAGCTTGTAAGAGGCGAGTTGATCAAAAAGTAAGACGACAGAGGAGCTATGCTACAATAAGGAGGTTCTTAAAAGTAAAGTTAAACATCTCGATTCATGCGTCATGGATTAGAAACTCAATGATAGGGACTCAAAAAATAATTGCAAACTGTTGGAGAGTAAGGTTGAGTCATTAGAGAATGGTGAGTCCTCCTTAAGGGAACAATCCAGGCCAAGAAGCTACACTATGAGGCCAAATTGGATACCTTTCGCCAATCCAATGATGAAGCCTTTCGAAAATACCAAGAGGACACAACCAAGAACATGACTGAGGCACTACTAGAGTTAAAGGCTAACTTGGTTCTCCATGCCCATGTGGCCATTGGTTAAGTCAGATAGACTTCAAATTCCTAAAGAACATCCCTACAGATTCATTGGATTTTGATGTTTACAATCCCAATGGTAAAGTGTGGGAAGACTTCTAGTCAAAATGGAAACAAATTGTTGGTTTATTCACCCCTAACTCACCTGAAGTAGAGGGTGAAAAGAGTCCCAAGAAGCTCAATGACCCAGAGCAAACTTTAAGGGAAGTAGAGAACGCCCCTTTAGCAGAGAAGGTTCTCTCTGCATCCACTGAGCATCATACATAGGGAGAGGACTAAATTTCTTTTTTATTCTGTATTTTCTTTTTATTATCCTCTATCTCATGTACATCCCTTTTGGTTCATATTAATGTATCGATCTTTTATCTCTCATTTATCTTATTGTTTCATTATTATTTTTCTTTATTATGCCATTTTTAATACATCAATCTCATGATAAGATAATTGTCAACATACCTGAAGAACTCTACCAAGTTTAGCATATTATGCATACATGGCTTTTTCATCTTCATAATTCGAAAACCGACTGAACCAGGCTCTGATAGCAAACTTGTAACACCATTAACCTAATCCAATCAACCGAATTTGGACCTTAGGTATTACCATACAAATATAGACACAAGCTTAATTCACTTATACAATTTATAGATAAATGCAACATACTTAACTACGAAATCTCAAACTAAAATACATAAGTAAATACAATGAACAAATATGATGCAACATGAGATAATTAAATTACAATGATATCCAGATTGAAACCCTTATTTATTATAGATACCCAACTGAATTTATAAGAACTATTATAGTCTTTGAACATACCACCAACTTGCTCTATATGCATAACAACCTAATACGTCACTCCTTAGGCACAGACTTGATATTGTCTCTACTGGCGCTTACTCATACCAATTTGCCTATAACAAAACACACACCTATATAAGTTTGTAAGAACTTAGTGAGGAAAACATCATTTACCTGTGTCATTTATGCACATCTTAGCTAGTAACTTATTTAAATGATCGTATCATTATAAACTTTAAAATTAGTCACTATCGAATACACCCTCAATTTCTATTCTCATTTACACGTCAGATACCATACTTCACTCAGACCTCATTTCTTACCCATCAACATCATTGATACGTCACTTACCTCTTTCAATCTGATCTTTCATAAGTCTTTACTCGTTTCTTTTATATAGGTCCATACGACCGAAACACCTTTACTGTTGTATACATAACTTTAAGTCATCATTCCACAATCCATGTTTGATCACATATACAGATAATAGGTACATTCTTTCTGATATATAGTTAGAAAAATCCTTATTCAGAATACGCTTATTTTATGTTTGCCCATCACATCTTATATATCTCATCACTTCATTATTCATAGTCGAATCACGGTATTGTATAACACTTTATCATTGCCCATAGAGACACTATGCCTTATTGATCTTTCTAATTACACTTACAAGCCATGCTGACTGCACCCAAGCAATTTAATACATAATTCTCCAAGAATCATTCATTTAGGTTATGCCATAGCAAGCCTTACTAGGATACACCATAAAGGCACTGCTTTCAGATTTCGCCATGTACGTTGTTCTTTTAAGTTTTCGCCACAAAGGCTTTCTTTCATATTATGCCACAAAGCCTTTCTTTCATATTATGCCACAAAGATTTTCTTTCATATTACGCTACAAAGGCCTCCTTTCATATTACACCAGAAAGACTTTTTTTTTCATATTACGTCATAAAGGCTTTCTTTCATATTATGCCATAAAGGCTTTTTTCCTAATGTGTTTATGATATGGATTTGCCTAAACTCACGTTATGTGAGGTTTACCCATCATCGTCCTTTAATTCTATTCAGAAAGTGTCATAGAAATGAGCTTTTTCTTTAATATCTATCATAGATTACGTTTTTAGTCCCGACGTACCCTTTTAGACTCCACCGCGGTGAACAGACACATATTTGCTTGATAAACTTTTCATGTGCTAACATCACTTAAGACTCAACACTTTAAGTATCTAACCATACACTTCATCACATGCATTTCAAGTGTGCCATACTCAAACTTCACATACTTAACTTGTCAATCTCATACAAACTATACATGCAACCCCAACAAACATTTAGACTATGCATTTTTGGTTTCCATTTCATAGTTCGATCAATTACCACGAAAGTATCTTATATGGACAATATACATGCAATAGTCAGTATAGAGGCTCACCTGACAACCACGGATAGTAGTTTGAACTCCGAATCCAACCTTCATCAAGAAACTACAGCAACCATTGCTTATAAAATAGAAGAACACCATTAAAGCTCATTCGAGTAACCATCCTATCATCTTAAACCCAGATGAACCCCATATAAGCCTTACTCATTCATCTTATTGTTCATGCACTCATTTGAATCTACTCTATAATAGCATAACATGCAAAGTCATAAAACTTACCTTGTATAGAGTAATCACTGATAAAATTTAGGATCTCAACTTTAGCTTAAAGAAATGCCTTTGGTTCCTTAGACCTCAGATAACTTTATCTTAGAAGAAAGAAGAGAACTCCCATTTCCCAAACTTGAATATCTATTATAATAATCTAAGTCTTTATTGGAACTTGAAAAATGTCACATCCTTATTGAATTGCCTTATCCAAAATTCTACAACTTTTGAGAAACCTCATTGAGTATCCCCTTATCTTTTAACTATATTAGTTCACAGTCAGTTGGTTCCTAACCAGCTTACCTTGTAACTTAACTTGTACAGTACCACAATTAACATTTGCATTTTATCCTTGATGTGAACTCCTACTCTAGATACCATTTTACTTGGCCACTGATCTTATTCCAACTAAAATAGCCACCTAACAAGGAACCTTTATTAACTTAACCACATAACAATACACGCTAGCTTTATATGCTAAAAGATGCACTTTGGCGAAGCCTACTCCGCCAATCATACTACCATAGGACTATACGCAAACCTTGTACTTGCCAGAACTGAGGTGTTACAATTAGAATGCCCCGATTAACCTCAAGATGACTGCTCGAGCGTATTGTTCATTGTTGACGTCAGGCACATCCGTATGAAGCTCTTTGAAATTGGTTCCCAACCACTTCATATCTATCCGACCACCGTAAAACTTATTCGACACTTTCCCCAAAAATGCCTCGCAAAGGTCCTCTTTACCAGAAACGACTACTGACCCCGTGATGACTGGCCCATCTACCGGTAAACCGAGTTATAAAGCTACATCCTCGGGTGTGATTGTACACTCGTCGCATGGAAGATGAAAAGTGTGTGTCACGGGCCTCCATCATTCCACCAACGTGCTGATGAGTAGAGGATCGAGTTTGCAGCCCGTGAGCATACGAGACGCATACAAGAATCCTGCATCTTGCAAGTAACCACAAATTTCGGTGATTGGTCCCTTTGACAAATTATGTATGAACCACTCCAAAACACGATCATTTGCCTATTTATATCAACAAAAAATAATTTAAAATATTTTTAAAAATAAAATACTTTAAAATTAACCTAATTGAAAATAACGAAATTTAAAATTATCTTACCATTATTTCTTGAGCGACAGAAATGTGCTCGTCGTTGAAATGAATCAGAGAGGTTGTCAATCGTGAAAGCTTAATCAAAACGAATAATATATGAAATAATTAAATAAATCGAAAATATTTTTAAACAATCGTATCAAAAAATTTAGAACAAAACTTGAGAAAATTGAGAGAATTGAGAGAGTTGAAAGTTTAGAAATAATTGAGAAAGTTGGATTTGAGTGAAAATAATGAAAAATGACCTGGTATTTATAAGAAAAATAAAATTACTGTTGGGGCCCTTCAAAAATTTTACCGTTGTTAATGTTCAAAAAAATGACCATTGCTGAACGCGCGCCCAGCTGAACGTACTTTCACACACTCTCTCCAAAAACAATCTATTTCCTTAAATTTAAAATAAAAAAACTTAAAGACCAAATAAATAAAAAAGAGATATAATGCTAATTTAACCGAGAAATTTACATAATTTGACCGAGATTTTTTTCCACATGGTGCTTTAATGTGAAAACACGTCACGTTATTAAAAAAACAAACCTGCATTTAAATTGAAGTAGTAAAATATTCAATGGTGGTTAAAAAAGTGTGGTTTCAGTACATTGTTAAGAATAATGCTATTGTTTGTTGAAGATTAGATGATTTCGTTCAAATTGCAACTTTAAAAAAAAAGAAAGAAGGGATTTTGAGTTTTGACTTTTAATATTTGCAATTTTTATTCTAAAGTATAACCTCTTATGTACAAAAATAATAATAATAAAAGAAAGATTTTGTGCTCAATTTAACGGATAATTAGACACTTAACTAGATCTATTTTAAATTATGTACAAACTTCACTAGATTTGAAATTTTGTTTATATATGCACGTAGATTTCGTTCTATAATTTTATTTAAGATATTTTCTCGATAAAAAACTTATTTAAGATATTTTATATTTCTATAATTTTTGAGAATTTAATACTTTGTATTATAAAAATTTTATATATTTATATATTTTGTATTATATAAAATATATCATATTGTTGTTTCAGATTACTATATTGGCAGAGTAATATGGTAGAAATTCAGCTGATGGTAACACAAGGATGCGTACAAGCAAAGATGAAATGTCGAACTTGGGCTTCAGGTTTGAGCTTGTGGCTAACATTTCTCTTCTTAAGAATATTCCTTCGTTATCCTTGTCTTTCATCCTACTCTCTACACGTTTAGAGCACATTGGATGATTATCACTTTGTACAAACATAACCCACGCTTTCACACACGAACATAACCCTATAACCCACGCTTTCAAATCCTATGTGCATATATTTTTTTATATAAAACTATGCTCACAAAATAATACTATCAAAAATAAAATAAAAATATTTCCCCTGCATAAATCTCATACATTATGAATGAACCACATTAATTCAGTCAACAAAATATTATTTTTATAATAACTGGGATTAGTCTTAGAAATCAATATTTAATTCTAAAACTTCGAATTTAATGGTTTCTTTCCCCTCTGGATTACGACGAGTCCATATGAGAGGATTCAAACTAAGAAAATGAAACCGTGGCAATAAAATTCAATCGGCTAGAAAGTAGCATTTGAAATTAGGACTATATTCTTAAAAAGAAAAAGAAAAAGAAACTGGGTCAACTATCAAACTATAAATAAGGCTCAACATCCAACTTTCCTAATCAATAATCTCATAAACATTTCTTGTATTATTCAAAGTTCGAAGCCAGATAAAGAGTTGAAAGGATGAGTGTGGAATTGTTGGACAGTGGCACCATTGTTAACTTCGTTGAAGATGAAGAAGCATTCCACGTCTCAATACGAGACCGGTTTGCTTACCTGGACGCCGATCATGATGGGCTACTGTCTTATTCGGAGTTGTTGAAGGAATTGCAGAGCTTGAGGGTGTTGGAAACTCACTTCGGCATCGACGTTCAAACGGACCCAAAGGAACTCGCTCACGTTTACAAATCACTTTTCGTGCAGTTCGATCATGACTCTAACGGGACAGTGGATTTGGAGGAGTTCAAGTCGGAGACCAAGCGGATGATGCTTGCTATGGCGAATGGGATGGGATTTTTGCCTGTTCAAATGGTGTTGGAAGAAGGCAGCTTTTTGAAGATTGCAGTGGAGCGCGAATCCAACAAACTTGGCCTTGCTGCTTAAATCCTTATTTCTTTCAACAACAGATATACTGTTTTGTTTTTACAGCATTTTCCTCCTACGTTTTACAATTCCAACTACTGATTGCCTGCTAAATAAATGAACTCTGTTTCATGATCCAGAATGCTACGTACCCAGAAACTGTCATAAACCAAGCAAGTAACAGATTATTTTCAATATTAGTACAAAATTATATTCTGTAAATAGAAGCTGTGGAGAAATTATGCGCAAGTTTTTCAGAAAGCAAGGCAATAGTGCAACAGAAAACCAAAGCTCTGGTTTTAAAGATTAAAATAAAAGGTGAGACAAGCAGGACAGCTATGCACAATTTCTTTACATTTTGAACAATCGAAACCCCATAGGAGAGAAGAAGGTGAAGTTTATTACGTCATTAGGAGACAGAGGGCACGATCGTTCACTGTAGCAATAAATATTCCATTTGGTTGTGTTAGTAAAAGTTGTTTTGTGATCTCGATAATGGGCATTATGCCATATTCTTATTCGTTTGTTAACGACCTGAACACTGGGTATCCTATAAAAAATTGAGGAATAAGAACAAACTAGAAGCAATGACTAGGCGTGAGACAGCTCTGCCCTACGCTTTTCTCGCATAAGGTAAAGCCGACCGGACCATATTTGCCTACGAAACGACAGAGAAATAGCTAAAGCTTCTTTAAACAAAGTTAAACCAGAAACAAGTGTATATATAAAACTGAAAAAAATTACAAAGAAATAAGATCAATGTGTAATTTCTATGTAAAACCATAAAGCAAGATGAATATAGAGCGAAACATTATCACACACGAAGCAAACTAATATTTGCGTAATTGCAAAGTATAAAACTTGAGGAAGTATATTAGCCTAATAGCCAACTTTTGTGGTCTGATTCTCCAGAGGTCAATTGATATCTCTTAGAGCCATCATATCTCTTAGTTACATTCAAGTGGCATAGGTGATGGTACTGATATTGTAGTGTTCCCCGAAAGCTTAAGAAAAATAAACTAGTAAAAAGCCAGCCTACGGCTCAAGTGGCAATGCCGATATTGTAGTGTTCACTCAAGATAACTTAAGCTAGTGTAAATGTGGGCAAAGCTATAAGACGGAAATTCCAGGTTGAAAAGTATGTGGTTTCTTTGTGGAGACATATGTACCTGATATGATTCATGGAAACTTAATTAGTGAGTCACAATGGTTCATTTTATCTAGTGGTCTAATCACTAAATGTAAAGCACGCCAAATATTCTCGTTCAAAATTTTATTTCTAGTCATTTCAGTTTGGCTTATAACATTGGTGAGGTCGAAAGAAGGAAGTTTGCTAGATGATTTTGACTGTTATTGAAAACATTTAGAAAATTGTCATTTTTGGGAAACTTTTCTTCTTTGGAAAATTTTATTTTTGGACTTTTTAGATTATTCATAGTAATTTTGTCTTTAGAAACTTTATTTTTTTATTGTACATGTCCATTGTACGGTCTATGTTTGGAATTAGAGGTTTCTCTACCCTGCAATGACCTTTAGAAACTTTATAAAAAAAATTATATTGTTTTTAAAAACTTATAATCTTTTAGTAATTTTAAAATAGTAGTGATACGAGTCACAAATGCCCAACCCAAGTTCAAGAAAGTGATGGGCTCAAATTGCCACAAGGCCCAATAACGAGATCAAAGGCCCGACAAATGTGGTCCAAACTAAATGGGACCATTCAAGAGTTTGTTAGCAAGGCCTTAGATGCATACACGAGAGAACAAGAAAATCAAGATTCACTTTCTTGTTTTCAAGAAAATCAAGAAACCGAATCTTGGCTCAATTTTGTTGTTCGAAGAGATTTCAAGAATCAAGAAAATCAAGATTTCAAATCTTGGAAATCTTGGTCCAAGAAACCAAATCTTGCAGCCAAAACGCATTGGATCTCCGTTACGAGCGTCAACGACCCAATTTCGGAAGGAGATGGATCACGAGCCCAAATTCTTGAAGGCGAGGCCCAATAACCAAATTCCAGCCCAATCAAGAAATTCCTTCATACTTAGTTGAAAATCAGGCCAAAATGTCAAAGGGCCCAATTTATAAACATTTTAATTGTTTAATTTAATTTTTTAAGCTTTAGGAACATACATGTAAAATTCGGCCCAAAAACAGCCCATATATATGCTTGGCCGAATTTTCCTTTATTTATTCTATTAATTAGGTTTAATTTTATTCGTTACTTGTTAGATTAGGATTACTTGAGGCCTATTTAAAGGCATGGCCGGCCACCCCTTGTATATAACACTTAGATTCATTCTTAAATTTCAGATTTGAGAGAGCAGAATTTTCTTTGAGTTTTCTCCAAGATTTCTCTCTTGAGTTTTCTTTAGAAGTTGTTTTAACAATCTTTTGATTGTGGGAGCCATCTTCAACCTTCTTCTTGCCATCGATATTCTTTGGAGGGGAGATTAGAGCCGTTTGAAGAGATTTGTGAGATCTTTCGGGATTTCAAGGATCTTTAGGACTTATCTTTTATTCTTGCTGTTCAATTTCTTTTCTTTATTTCTGTTGATGCCGAATCTATATCTAATTTCTTTGCTGTTTTTGTTTGTGTTTCAGCCTTGATTCAAACTCCAAGAACTCTTCATTTAATCGGTTATTTTATTGGCAGCATCTAATCGATTCAAAATTCCTCAAAATTTAGGGTTCTTGCCGTTTTCTATTTCTTCTTGTTGGGTGAAATTCGGCTGCTGAAATTTGGGCAATTCATCTTGGGTGTTCAATTGGACCGAATTGTAACTTAAATTCACTTCTTGAACCGTTCAATTTCATCTATTTCTTTCTTTTCTTTTTGTCGCCCAAATCCCTAATCTTCCAATTAAAAATCTGATTGTTTCAATCTACTTACTGTTTTGGTGTTCTTGGCAGATTCGGCTTGTGGGATTTCACTATTGGAGTTCGATTTCATCTTCTTGAACTCCGAATACATTTATTCATTCGTTCTTTGTTCCTTGCTGCTCATTTAATTGAATTTGGGGATTTAATTTCAGATCTGATTAGTTTAATCTTGTTCTTTGTTTTAATTTTTAGATCTGTTCGTTTAGAGCTTTCGTAGGAGTTTCCCGTGACTTGGCAACTCGATCTTGGTCCGCGCGTAACCCCGTATCATTTGGTATCAGATTTTGGGCGTTTTGGGTGTTCTTGGTTGATTTCTAAACTGATCTCTATTTTTTAAAGCACAAACAGCAATTTTACCCAGAAAAATTGTTCGAAAAAAATTCATTTGATTGGGTAAACGTTGTCTGATTGATCTTAAATTTTATATACATATTTGTGGCACTGTGATTTAATATAAAAAATTAATCCCCCAAAAAAATCAGTCAAAAAAGTCAAAAAAATAAAAAAATACGAAATTCAATAAAAAATTAAAAAAAGATTCAGCGGGTTGAATTTGGTGCCCAAACTTTCCAGATAAAAAATTCAATATATAAGGACATTCCAGATTTAATTTTGTGATTTTTAGAGATCGGGAACACCTCGAACGAAGTTGTCAAGTTACTCCGTAGTTTTTCAGGTTTTCTGTTTTCAGCAATTTTTATTGATTCTTAGCTGTAGGTTTTCATTTGTTTGCCTTTATTCTTCCTTTACGCTATCTAACACCTTCTTGTTTCTTGTGTTAGTAGGATTTAAACGTGTGCCCAATTCTTCCTTGGTGCAACACGAATCAATTGGTGTCTCGTCAGTTTTTGGCATCCTAGTGCACATTAGGATTCTTTGGTAGATCGGTTCATCCACTCTCTAATTGGTTGATATAAACTCTCCTAAAGGACTCACAAGACTGAATTCTACCTCATTGAGAATTTGAATTTTCTTTTGAGTGATTAACGGTGAGGTTTGCTAACTTTTATTTTTGAGTGTTGAGTGTTTATTTTTGTAGGTTTTGGAAAATGTCTAAAGGTGATATTGACCATAATGATGTCTATGACATGTTTCAAAAACTCCAACAACAATTAGATGAACACACTGCTACACTTCAAGCTTTGAATACTACTTTGAATGAGGTACGATTGAATCAAGAACCTCAATATTGAGATCCAATCAAGGAAGATAGGGATAACCAGCCCCAATGGCGCGACCCTCGACGTGTCCCTAGAATGGATGATGATTTTCATGATCGTGGGCAACCTTCTTTGGCAAAACCAAAGAGTGAGCAACAACGAAAACATCTCTTTCATACTCGCTGCCATGTACAAGGTAAGCTTTGTAGAGTTATTCTTGATGGTGAAAGTTGCTCGAACGTAGCCAGCACGACGATGGTGGAAAAGCTTTGCTTAACCACTACCAAGCATCCACAACCTTATCAACTACAAGAGCTTAGCAACGAAGGCCGATTTAAGGTCACTCAACAAGTGCGCATCGCCTTTTCTATCGGTAAGTATCAAGACGAAGTTGTGTGCGACGTAATGCCTATTCAAGCCTGCCATTTGTTGTTAGGAGAACCATGGCAACTGGATCGAAAGGCCACTCACGATGGTCGTACAAATAGGTATTCTTTCAAGCATCAAGGAAGGAAAATCACCTTAGTGCCGCTCACTCCGG
The DNA here is from genome assembly GCF_007990345.1 of Gossypium hirsutum. Lineage (NCBI taxonomy): Eukaryota > Viridiplantae > Streptophyta > Magnoliopsida > Malvales > Malvaceae > Gossypium > Gossypium hirsutum. Next base: position 37,074,149 of record NC_053443.1, read on the forward strand.
AACAAGTCCATGAGGACCAAATCAAACTGAAAAATTCTGTTGTCAAAACAAGTGAGGAAAAAGAAAAAGAGAATGAAAAAGAGCAAAAAGAGATTGAGAGTGAAAAGGAATGTGAAACAGAAAAGAAAATTGAAAAAGAAGTTGAAGAAAGAAGAGAAAATGAGTTAGAAAAAGAAACAAAAGAAAAAGACGAGGAAAGGCTAGTGAGGAATGTTTTCACTAACCAAGATATGAATTTTTCTTGTGTTGCTACTTTTCAGGTTCCCGAATGACCGAAAGATAACTTTCAACTTCAATAGCTTTCAAATGAAAGACGCTTTCAAACGATCAACATAGGCAAAGATAAAATCACAATACATGAGCCCGAAAAGCTTCGACTACACTATGCCCCCGATGAGCGAACGTTTGTATTAAATGGAAAAGGTAAATCGACCCTTATTATTCTGCTTATAAAGTGGACTCAATTGCCATTAGTCCCGTTTGATCGAGGAAAGTCGAGTCCATTTGATTTTTTAGATTCGAGGATGAATCTTTTTGAGGAATGGGGGAATGATACGAGTCACAAATGCCCAACCCAAGTTCAAGAAAGTGATGGGCTCAAATTGCCACAAGGCCCAATAACGAGATCAAAGGCCCGACAAATGCGGTCCAAACTAAATGGGACCATTCAAGAGTTTGTTAGCAAGGCCTTAGATGCATACACGAGAGAACAAGAAAATCAAGATTCACTTTCTTGTTTTCAAGAAAATCAAGAAACCGAATCTTGGTCCAATTTTGCTGTTCGAAGAGATTTCAAGAATCAAGAAAATCAAGATTTCAAATCTTGGAAATCTTGGTCCAAGAAACCAAATCTTGCAGCCAAAACGCATTGGATCTCCGTTACGAGCGTCAACAACCCAATTTCGGAAGGAGATGGATCACGAGCCCAAATTCTTGAAGGCGAGGCCCAATAACTAAATTCCAGCCCAATCAAGAAATTCCTTCATACTTAGTTGAAAATCAGGCCAAAATGTCAAAGGGCCCAATTTATAAACATTTTAATTGTTTAATTTAATTTTTTAAGCTTTAGGAACATACATGTAAAATTCGGCCCAAAAACAGCCCATATATATGCTTGGCCGAATTTTCCTTTATTTATTCTATTAATTAGGTTTAATTTTATTAGTTACTTGTTAGATTAGGATTACTTGAGGCCTATTTAAAGGCATGGCCGGCCACCCCTTGTATATAACACTTAGATTCATTCTTAAATTTCAGATTTGAGAGAGTAGAATTTTCTTTGAGTTTTCTCCAAGATTTCTCTCTTGAGTTTTCTTTAGAAGTTGTTTTAACAATCTTTTGATTGTGGGAGCCATCTTCAACCTTCTTCTTGCCATCGATATTCTTTGGAGGGGAGATTAGAGCCGTTTGAAGAGATTTGTGAGATCTTTCGGGATTTCAAGGATCTTTAGGACTTATCTTTTATTCTTGCTGTTCAATTTCTTTTCTTTATTTCTGTTGATACCGAATCTATATCTAATTTCTTTGATGTTTTTGTTTGTGTTTCAGCCTTGATTCAAACTCCAAGAACTCTTCATTTAATTGGTTATTTTATTTGTAGCATCTAATCGATTCAAAATTCCCCAAAATTTAGGGTTCTTGTCGTTTTCTATTTCTTCTTGTTGGGTGAAATTCGGCTGCTGAAATTTGGGCAATTCATCTTGGGTGTTCAATTGGACCGAATCGCAACTTAAATTCACTTCTTGAACCATTCAATTTCATCTATTTCTTTCTTTTCTTTTTGCCGCCCAAATCCCTAATCTTCCAATTAAAAATCTGATTGTTTCAATCTACTTACTGTTTTGGTGTTCTTGGCAGATTCGGCTTGTGGGATTTCACTATTGGAGTTCGATTTCATCTTCTTGAACTCCGAATACATTTATTCAGTCGTTCTTTGTTCCTTACTGCTCATTTAATTGAATTTGGGGATTTAATTTCAGATCTGATTAGTTTAATCTTGTTCTTTGTTTTAATTTTCAGATCTGTTCGTTTAGAGCTTTCGTAGGAGTTTCCCGTGACTTGGCAACTCGATCTTGGTCCGCGCGTAACCCCGTATCAAGTAGTGAACTTTGTCATGCTCACACCTTATGGTGGGTCCGATGTGAAGAAATTTAGAAGTTAAAATCAGTAGAGAACTTTCCACAAGGTCCGTCCATGTCTTAATTAAATAGTAAACTACACCAGAAGTCATTAAATTATTAATTAGTCATGTTTTGGTCACTCAACTTCAAAAAAATTACAAAATAGTCACAAAGCTATTTGAAAGTTTTCATTTAAGTCACTATAGATAGAAAGCAAATAATCGAATTTACTTCTATTTTCTTCTTCAATTTAGTCTTTACACTATAGCAACAACAAAAGAAAAAGCTAGAAAGGTACTTGTTGATACAAGTCTCAACAAGGAAGGAGATAAGGAAGAGGCATTGGTGGTCCAAAGGAGGTCGGTTCACCTAAATAGGCTGAGAGCCGAAGAAAGGTAAGAAGATGAGGTAGATTGCTGTGAAGGCTAGAGGACTGATTGTAATAAGTGCTCCAGGTTCCTTAATGGGAAGGAGACCCCTTTTTCATTATACTGAAGGGTATTTATAGGAGATACCCCTTGCCTGGTAATAGTGACGTGGCAATGTGGTTATCATCAAGGAGTACGTGAAGTACACGTATTGTGAGACCCATTCTATTACCTTTTGAGGGAGTACGAGGTTGTTAAGCTTAAGTGGGCTACAGTGGTCCCTGAAAAGAGTGTTCACACTAAAAAGCGGGTGGTTAGACCATGGTAAGCGAAAAGCCTAATGAAAGGGAACGTTCCCTCTACCAACGAGTAGTCTTACAAATGGTGGTTCATTTGGGAGGTTGAGCAATCAAAGATAGCTTGATGGGTGGAAGGTGGAAAATCATATTCAAGCATCCACTTGGTGTCTTCTAGGAGTGCCACGTGTCTAACCCAATTAAGGGTATAACAAATTGTCCCCCAATCAAAAGGTATGTTATAAAATGGCCTGTCTTGAGATATTTTTACTTGCAAGTTGCATGAGAGGTGGAACGACCGGGAGGTGCAACAACGTGTCTAGCCATAAATGTTTTATGAACCGACTGCACCTGGGAAGTGGAGATAATGATGAGAAAAAAACTTGTAGGTGTCTTGTGTTGAGTCACCATTGGTTACTAGAGTAGATGATGAAATGATACATTTTAGGAGAAAGCCCTATATGTTCTTTGTCTCTTCATCCTTGGGACCAGTTTTGTTGATGTGAATTTTGAGATTTTCTCTGGTGTCTTGTTTCTACATCGCCATTCGTGTTCATCAAGTTCTCCACTTTGTAGGTTCTTATTTATTTATTTTACTATGTTTGTGTTTCAAAGCACTTTGCTTAGATTTCTAATGTAACACTATGATTTTCTTCTTTGTTCCAACATTTTCAACGTGTTTTTCTATATCCAATGGCTAGGTATAGTACCAAATCTACTAGGTCTCCACCAAAAGCGACAGATGGAGGATGACAAGTTAATAGGAAAGTGCTGAAAAGAAAGGAAAATGAGCTAGTAGCCAACGTTTCATACCCATACGTCACTACTGAAATAGAGATGAGGAGGTTGTTGAGGTGTCGTGGGTTGCCTGAAAAACATTACAAATATGAGTTTAGTACCCTGAAGGGTCACATCCCTTGAGTGCAGTTTTTAAACCCAACTATGGTGGTGGGAGACCGAGTTTCTACCTTCCACTACATCTATTCGAGGCTGGGTTTACATTACCTCCTCACCTCTTCATCTTCGACATGCTCAAGGCGTATAACATGACAAACATTTTATATGAGATCATTTAACATTAAGTTGTCATGTTTATACATGTAATTGTGATTGTATGGAAACTATTATGTTTGAATGTCAAATTATTTAATGAGATGAATTGAGATAGTTTGAGTTGCTTCAGCAATATAATGTGAAGTCACGCATTTGAATGCGACGCCTAGGTCAGGTGTGGGGTGTCACGAGACATCAAACATCAAATGTAAAGGTCCAAAACAGGGGAACTACATCTCATGAACAGTCTTGAGACATAAAGACCAATGCCTTGTGTAAACTTGAAAATATATAGGATTTTTCTATATATTTTTACCACCTTTTGATTTAATAAATATGTTAATCTTGAGTAATTATTATTAAAATAAGTGAATTTTACTTAATTATTAATATTTGACATGAATTTATAAAGTATTTGAAATTATGCTTAATTACATGATTTTTGTACATAATTTATTGTAACACCCCTAACCCGTATCTATCATCGAAATAGGGTTATGGAGCATTAACGAATATACGTAACCTAAAATAATTCATTTTCAAACATTTCAATAAACATAGCATAATCCATTAATATGCATGCATATCGTTCCTTATTTAAGTCCTCGAGGCCTTAGAATCACTTTAGAAACGATTCAGGACTAAATCGGGAACATTTGAAACATTGAGGAAAAAGTTAGAAAAATTTAAATTGCAAGGGTCACATGGCTGTGTGGCTAGGCCGTGTGGCTCACACAGCTGAGACACACAGTTGTGTCTCAGGCCGTGTAACATTCAAAATAGGGACACACGGCCGTGTTGCAGCCCGTGTGCATGCTCGTGTAACTCTGTGACTTGGGTCACACAGCCAAGCCACAGCCTGTATGCCAGGCTATGTAACTTTTGAAATGGCCTCACACGCCCGTGTGCCAGGCCGTGTGCTAGGTCGTGTAACTGCCTGACTTGTAACCTTTAAAACCTACAGAGGACACATGGTCGTGTTGCATATCCGTGTGTCACACATGATTGAGACACGCGCCCATCCGTGTCTTAGGCCGTGTGGACAATAAATTCGCCAAAATCAAGTCATTTCTTTCACCCATTCAAGCATGCACCTACAAGAAAATTATTTATGAAATGAAATTCAAACACTTTGGTGATTAAAAATATTTTGGTTTGAAGAAGTGATTGAAAATCAAACTTTAACTAAGTAAAATAAAATAAATAAAAATAAAAGTTCCAATGCACGATTTGAAAAGATGGTTTTAATCAGGATGACATAATTGTGTTAGATTAATTACATTTCTTAACTTAGAATTACTAAACTCATGTTCATGTTGTTACGTATAAATTCACGACAACTTGGTAATTTACTAACTACTGCTCATACGTACCTATTAAATTAACTAATATCTTGAACATTTTCCAATGCCTATTCAAACAATTAATCAATCTTCATAAGGACATAAAAGATTAAGTGAGGTAACAATGTATTCCTACCTTGAAACAGTTTAATCACAATAATCTTGCAAGTTATGCAAGACTAATGTACCGTTTAATACCGTCGCTAATTTAACCCTCAGCTACCTTAGCAGATTAAACATGCACTGATTAAGTATTGTGTCAATTAATTACAATTTCAACATGATTAAGTAATTAATTCATTAGTTACCTTACAATTATAATGCAAGAATAACTTAATCATGATTTTACTTAATCAAACAATTTACCAAGACCTATAACAACACAAACATAATTTTAATAACTCAAGTGGACGAAATGCAATCAACCTAACACAAATTAAATTTAATTCATATTAATTAAATTAAACATATCAACATAACAAGTATTCATAGACATGTTCATAACAACAACAATAAAATTTAAAGGATAGGGAACTCGAATCAAATCTGGTGTTTCTTTGAAGCTTGACTAGTTTGTTCTGCTCCTCTTTCTCCGCTTGTTCTTGTTGAACCGAGGCTTCTATGAGCACTTGAATACTGCTACCAATGGTTTTTGAAAGTCTCTTTTCCAAGAGGGGAAATCAGCAAGGGAATGGAAAGGAAAAATGGAGAGCAAAAGAATGGTTTTGAAGAGAGAAAGTGAGAGAGAGTGAAGAATTAAAGGATGAGAGGTGTATTTGAAATGAGCAGCCAAAGTGGGTATTTATAGGTTGGATAGGCTACTAAAAATAGCAAAAATCAGCAGCCATAGACTCCTCCCATAGACAACCACACATGTGGCAAGTTTGAAGCTTTCAAACTTGCTAAATTTAGCTAGGGGAAAATCTACAAAAGCTTGATAAGTAGATGGGTTTGAATGCAATTTCAAGGAATCTTCAAGGGATGTTTTGCAAGCCAAATAATCAGCCAAACAAGCTGATTGGGTCAGCATGTGGGACGGTTTTGGGCAGCCCATTGCTCGGTTGGATCGGTCTTCTCGGTTTAGCACAACTGGGCCTCCTTTCATAATTAATTAATAATAATTATTTAACCCAAAATAAATTGGATTAAAATTAAAATTAATTATATTATGAATTAATATTCATAATTTGGGCCATCTTAGGTTGAAAAATTAATCCGCCTCGATGTTTCAAAATCGCTTTTTTGTTTTGTGCTTCCAGTAGTGTTCGTTGAGCCAATATTTGCCTTTTATGTGAATTTGTCGAAAATAAATAAATTTAATCAAAATTTATTATAAAATTAATTAAAATTCAACATGTTAATAATTTAAGTACAATTTAATTATTTCATATTTATTATACATTTTTTGACAAGAATTACTACGAAATTGCACGAATTTGAGTTAAAAAGGGCATGAAAAGTGTGTATATTTTCGTGTTTACACACCCCAAACTTAATTCATTGCTCGTCCTGATTAATGCACAAATTGAAAATAATTTCTCGAAAATACTTTTGAAAAACTCCTTTAGAACAACATTCTTCCCAAAATTATGAATTTAGTATACTTATGGTCAAGAACAAGAAATTTGATATTTATGCTACTTAAGTATACATATCTTTCAAATTAATCTCAATTATTACTATAATAGCAAAAATAGACTAAATGCTTACTCAATAAAGAAATGTTAAATCCCTAACAATTTGATTTTATTCTCTTATTTAAGATTAAGCTGCAATCGTCAAGTTTAATTTATTCCTTCATATGTTGAACATAGGAATTTCTCTCCACTAATGTAGGTAGCATAGGAACTTGAATCAATAGGTCTTTTAAATAGGTTGTAACGTGGCTAGGCTTGGGGTTGGTACAAGATAGATAAATTTAGGCTTAAAACTCTAGACTCAGCTTCAATCAGACTTTCGGAATATTTACCTTCAATACACCAACCTATTTTGCTTTCACATGCTTTTTTGTACATCTATTTTCTTTCAAGAACATATGCTCTTCTCTCTTTTTTTTTCTTTTTCTTTTATTGTTTTTTCTTTTTCATGAGCATTTTGTTGTATGTACTGCAATATTTTGAGCATTCGATAAATTTTTTCAACTCCCCCAAACTTATTTTCAAAGAATATTCTGAGTTTAGTGTTTAGGACAATTTAAAGATAATTAAGAGAAAAAGATGGCTAAATATTGCAAAGGTTCAAATAAAATTAGGCCATATAGTCTCAAAGCTGGGTTTCAAAGGATAACAATTTATTAAGGCTGACTCTAAAGGCTGAAACGGTCCAAACAAAATCTTTCCTAAATCATTTTCAACATTCCATGCTTCCTAGGATTTTGCCTCCAGAAATTACTAAGTCAATTCTAGAAACTTAAACTTTCATGCATGCCTAGCTTTCCTAAAGAACTAAAATTTTATGGTATGATTTACATACTTTATTAAGTGTACATTTATGTCATAATTCAGCTAACATAACAACTATTTGAAATAATAGAACTTTATTCATACTAAAGTTTAGCATACTTAACAAAATTTCATATTTTTGAACAAAATATAACCTAATCATAATTAAAAGAAAATTTTATTCTGAATATTTCAGTCCCCCTACTTAAGATAAACAATGTCCTCATTGTTAGAAGTAAATAGATACTATACACCAGGTAGGATTCTAGAAAAGAAGAGGTAAGCCAATTTGGCTGCTTAAGTACCAAACTCTTTCTAAATCCAATCCTAGACATGTATATATTTATTACCACACTTCTTATTATAAAAACTTGTTCATTTTTATTCATGATTTCCATCTCTTGTTTTATTATGAGAAAAATAAAAATCCTAATAGATCCTAATCCTAAAATAACCTAGGAAAGAAAATAACATAAGGTAAAGATTCCCCCTTTCTTATTTATTTGCAGATCCCTCAGAATCTGACTCATCTTTTGCTCAATCATCTTTGTTTTTGTATGAATCACCTTGTTCCCTCTTCGATAGTGGACTCCATGGTTCAAATATAAAATCTGGAAACTCAAGCACAAAAATAAATGAGTCATTGAATATTTTCATAAGAGCGCTTCTCATTGAGTCATCCTGTATTTTTGAATATCTCCAGTAAGCTTGTTGCTGCCACTGCATATGTTCCACTATGTTCATCAACTTTGACAGCTCATCTCAAAGATCTGGGCAAGGTGATTGAGTTCTGAGCATTGAGGTTGTCATGTTAGGTTCGGTTCCTAGTTCCATTGGTTCGGCCTTATCAGGGATTTTAGCTGACTGCATTGGTTCAATTTCTGTGGGATATTCTTCTTCCTCTTCTTCTTTTTCAAGATCTTCGTTCTCTTCAACTCGTTGCTGGAGAACAAAATCTTTGGCTATTCGGTAAAGGTCCCAATCTGTGATTGTGTCCTGGCTATAACCTGTCTTCTTTACGTTTGCAAGAATTTTAGCTTGCAAGCACAAAATTGTTATCGTAAAAGGAAAGTAGTTGGGTCAGAACATCTAGCAGCACAATTCCACATTTCTCTCAAAATGATTTTTCCCACATTAATGGTCTTTTCCGTTAAAATCAAATATAAGAAGACCATTCGCTCTACTGAAATTGTAGTCCCATGTGAAATAGGCATAAGGCTAAATCGAATGAAAGAGAACCATACCTTCGCTAGTGGTGTCAAATATTCTCTGTGACAAGTGTGAATTCCTTACTTTGACATAGTCCACTTAGAACCTGGAAATGTAAGTTCCTCGAGAATTTCTTGTAGATTTTCAGGCTTAATATTTCTCATCAAGGAAGAATATTCGTCGTCTTCGAAATCAGGTATTTCAAAGAATTCATTAATAGCGGTTGAGCTTATTGGTTCCTTGATTCCTCAGATAGAAACTTCTACTAATTCACTTGAGGTCAAATTTGCATAAAATTCATGAACTAATTCCTCATCTACACTCAATTTTTTCTCACAAAACAACTCCCAATTGAAAGCTTCAGCAATTTATCGAACGCGCACCATGAAATCGATATAGTTCCTTTCTTTTAGTGTAAAGCCTTTTTCAGGGTGCATTTGTTGATTCTTGAAAACGCTTTTGTATATCGCTTTGGCTTCTTCACAATGAAATTTATTTTGTGTTTCATCAATTTGGACAGAGACACAAGTTTTCTTGCCAGGCATGATTAACCTGAATATAAGATGGAAACAAATATTTTCTAAAAAATTCAATTAGTATAAAATATTAACAATTCAAAATAAATTGAAGAGTTTAAATAATTAAAAAAATAAAATTTAGGAGAAAACTTTTTTACCACATTTGTATAAAAATTAAAAACTAAAAGAAAATAAATATAAAAAAGAGGTCGGTTTAGGGATGGTTGGAGGGTGTCTTGATAGTGTGGTGTGTTAGGCAGGGGTGTGCGGCTAGCAAGGGTGCGTACGAGTTTGAAGTAACGTACAACAGCAGCGCGCGGCCTTGGTGTGAGCAGTTGCATCGACTAGGCAGCAACTAGCGGCAACGTGGTGCGATGGAGGCAGGTGTGTGCAGGCAGGTGCGTGGGAGCAATAGCCTAGTGCGCGAGCAGGTGCATGGGAGCAGGCCTGGCATGAGCGACAGTAGCAGCGTGCGAGGTGAGCTGCTAGGTGCAAGTGTGTAGTGCGAAGCTAGGTGATGTTGTAGCCGGAGGTTTAGGAGCTGTGGCACTAGGTGATTGTTGGTGTGGTTTGCTTAAGGTGATGTCAAAAAGTGTAGAAGGTGATTGGAATTTATAGTTAAGAGGGTAGGAGTTCAATTAGAATTCTTAGAAAAAATTAATAGTTAAAATATTCTAAGTTCTAATTTTACAGAAAGTTAATAAAAACTAATAATTAATATAAGCATATTAAATTAATATTTGCTATTAATTTATTGGAAAAAATAATTAATTAAAATATGATCAAAGTTAAACAAATCCTAATTCTATGCAAAGTTGATAATAATTAATATATATATTATAATAACTATAATTATATACTAGTTATTATTATCTTAATTATTAAAAATAAAAACATTTATTTTAGACGCCTTTGAAAATATTTACAAAAAGAGACATCTAATTTCTAATATTTACAAAAAGAGCAACCAAAATTTGAAAACAATTCAATTAAGTACCTAGACTTAAAGAAAATTTGAAATTGAGTTGCAATTAAGACTTGGATCAAAATTTAACCTTTTATTTGAAAAACTAAAAAATAATTTTGCCATTTAGGGAATAATTTCTCAGAAGATTATGTTAAAATCAATTCTCAAGAAAGATTAGGGGGATCACAAGTGGTCCCCCTTAAGTTCCAATCTTCTAGACATAATTTATTTAAACATACTAATCCCGAAAATATACCCTAAATTAGTTATTTAAAAAGAAAAATGAGAAATTTTAAATATTTGATAAAATAAACGAGACTATATCCCGCTCAATTTTATCCCCCTAGTAATGTTTTAAGCGCTAAGCATTGACTCGAAAATTACCTCCCTTACCTTGAAGTTTGGCAACTCGATATAGGAAAACTTGGTGAATCGTAAATGGAACGGACCAACGTGATTTTAACTTACCTGGAAAGAACATTAATCTAGAATTGAAGAATAAGACTTGTTGAGTTGCTTCAAATTCTTGAACTTGAATGTGCTTGTCATGCCATCTTTTAAGTTTTTCCTTAAATAGTTTGGCATTCTCTTATGAGAACATTCAGAACTCTTCTAACTCGTTGAGTTGAAGCATCTATTTCTCTTTAGCAAGCTTAAGATCCAAGTTGAGTTGTTCGAGACCCCAGTAAGCTTTGTGTTCTAACTCCAAGGGCAGATTACAGGCTTTTCCAAAAACCAACCTATAAGGTGACATCCCTAAAGGTGTCTTGTATGTTGTTCTGTAGGCCCATAAAGCAACATCTAGTCTTTTGGACCAATCTCGCCGGTTCGAGCAAACTACCTTCTCGGGTATGCCTTTGATCTCTTTGTTTGCCAGTTTAGCTTGCTCGTTCGTCTGTAGATGGTAAACTGTGATAACCTTGTGCTTCACTCCATGTTTGACGAGTAACCACTTCAACCATTTGTTCACAAAATGGGACCCTTCATCACTGATGATAGCTCTTGGGTCTTAAACCTTGTGAACACATGCTTCTACAAAATATTCATCATAACCTTGACATTATTTGTTGGATATGCCTCGGCCTCAACCCACTTAGACACGTAGTCTACTGCTACCAATATGTACTTGTAACCAAAAGACGAAGGGAAATGATCGAGAAAGTCAATACCCTAAACATCAAACAATTCCACCTCAATGATGTTTGTCCATGGCATCTCATTTCTATTGGTAATGTTTCCAACCCTTTGGCATCGATCACAACTCTTTATGTAAGCATACACATCTTTGAATAGCGTTGGCCAAAAGAATCCGGCTTGCAATACTTTGGCTGTAGTACATGTAACTCTGAAGTGTCCCCCACTTGGAGTTGTGTGGCAATGATATAGAATCTTTTGTACTTCATCTTCTGCCACACATCTCCTGATCATTTGATCTGCACATTTTTCAAACAAATATGGCTCTTCCCAAAAATAGTACTTCATATCGTGAAGAAACTCTTTCTTTTGATGATACGTCTTATCAATAGGCATCAAACCACAAGCTAAATAGTTAGCAAAATTAGAAAACCAAGGGGTATTATGGACATGATTTACCTTTAGTATATGTTCATCCAGGAATGTCTCCTGAATCCGTATAAGTGGAGATTCCCTTCTTGTGACTCCAATCTAGACTAGTGATCTACTACTTGGTTTTCTACTCCCTTTCAATCTTGAATTTCTAGATCGAACTCTTGGAGTAGAAGTACTCATTGGATCAAGCTCGGCTTAGCATCTTTCTTGGCAAGCAAATATTTAATTGTCAAATGATTTGTATAGACCATCACTTTGGTACCTACAAGATAAGATCGAAACTTGTCAAAAGCAAACACAATAGCAAGTAACTCTTTCTCTGTTACCGTATAATTCAATTAAGCTCCCGTCAAAGTCCTACTTGCATAGTAGATGGGGTGAAAAACTTTGTTCCTTCGCTGGCCCATGACAGCTCCTATCGCGAAGTCACATGCGTCACACATTAATTCAAATGGCAATTCCCAATCCAGTGTGACGATAATGGGTGCCAAAACTAATCAACTCTTCAAATCATTGAAAGCTCTTAAACACTCCTCATCAAATTTGAACATCGTGTCATTCTCCAATAATTTGCTTAAAGGTTTAACAATTTTGGAGAAGTCTTTGATAAATCTCTGATAGAAACCGGTATGGCCCAAAAAGCTCCTAACATCCTTTACAGATGTTGGAGGTAGGAGTTTCTCAATAACATCTACCTTTTCTTTATCTACCTCGATTCCATGTCTCGTTATCCGATGCCTTAAAACAATACCTTCTCGTACCATAAATGACACTTTTCCCAGTTAAGTACGAGGTTTGCTTTTCCGCATTGCCTTAGTACCTTGGCTAGATTGGCTAGGCAATTATCATACGTATCTCCGAATACTGAAAAATCATCCATAAGCACTTCCAAATACTTTTCAACCATGTCAGTAAAAATAGACATCCTAAATCTTTAAAATATAGCAGGTGCATTATATAAACCAAATGGCATATGTCTAAATGAAAACGTACCATACGGGTTTGTGAATGTTGTTTTGTGTTGATCCTCTGATGCTACTATAATTTGATTATACCTTGAGTATCCATCGAGAAAATAGTAATAGTTTCACCCCGCGAGCCTATCCGGCATCTGGTCCAAGAACGGTAAAGGAAAGTGATCTTTCCTAACTGCCTTGTTTAGCTTCTAGTAATTGATGCAAATTATCCATCCCGTAACCGTTCTAGTCGGTATCAACTCATTATTCTTGTTCTCAATGACCGTAATACCTCCTTTCTTTAGCACGCAATAGACCAGACTTACCCACGAACTGTCTGAGATGGGGTAAATTATACCTGCATCTAACCACTTAATGATTTATTTCTTTACCACATCCTTCGGCCCTTTCATGCCATATTCCAGGATGATTGTGTGCATGCATACAGATGGACTAATGCCATGAATATCGGCTATGGTCCATCCAGTAGCCTTATTGAACTGTTCCAATACTAGGATAAGTTTCTCTTCTTGCTCTATGGTCAACTCTATTGAAACAATCACAGAAAAAGTAAAAGCGTTACCTAAATAAACATATTTTAAATGTGAGGGAAGTACCTTCGGCCCTTTCAAAGAGGTTTAAGTATTGCACTTTCAGGGTTTCTTTCGGTTTCTAGGTAGCTTCGTCTATACTGTGTCGTTGCCAAAGTACTTTCACTAAAGCTATGCTTTTATTCCTCAATTCTTTAACCTTTCGAGCTAGAATTCTGATTGGTTCTTCACTATACATCATATTAGGCTGAATCTCAACTTCAACAGGTGAAATAACATGCGAAGGGTCTGATCGATACAATCGTAGCATAGTTATTTTTCAAGTGTTTATGAGCATAGATCAAATTTTCAATCTATTACTTATAGACCTTGAAATCAAGCAAACATTTAGATAGAGAAGACGCAAGAGATTTGCTCAAAGACAAGCCAAGATGGACATTGGAAATAAAAATGATGGAAAAGGTATTGAAGTCAGTCATGTGCACAACCCAATCCTTATTTCTGATGATAGAGATCGTGCCATAAGACAATACGTTATACCACTCTTCAATGACTTAAATCTAGGAATCAGGAGGCCAGATATCGAGGCACCTCAATTCGAATTGAAACTAGTGATGCTTCAAATACTCCAAATAGTGAGCCAATTTAGTGGAATGCCCACGGAAGATCCACATCTTCACCTTCGATTATTCATTGAGGTGAGTGATTCATTTAAGATAACTGGTGTGACTGAAGATGCATTAAGGTTGAAACTATTTCCATACTCATTGCGAGATCGAGCACGAGCATGGCTGAATTCTTTGCCACCAAGTTCAATACCTAAATGGAAAGAATTAGCAAAAGGTTTTTTGGTAAAGTATTTTCCTCCGAGCAAGAATACAAAGTTGCGAAATGAGATAACTACTTTCCAATAATTGGATGATGAGTCCTTATACAAGGCATGAGAAATATTCGAGGAATTACTTCGTAAGTGTCCTCATCATGGGATTCCTCATTGCATCCAATTGGAGACATTTTATAACGATCTCAATGCACATACATGATTAATGGTGATTTTGTCTAAATCTTATAACGAGGCATACGAGATCATCAAAAGGATCGCTAGTAACAATTACCAATGGCCGAGAAATCGAGTAGTTTCTGAAAGATAAGTAGTTGGAGTGCATGAATTGGACGCGATGACTTCATTCTTTGCTTAGGTATCTTCTATTTCTTCTATGTTAAAATAGTTTACCATTAATTTTTTGAATAATTTTGTAGCTTAATCACCAAGTGAGTATGATGTTGTTTCCTGTGTATATTGTGGGGATGGTCATTATATCGAGAATTGCCCTTAAAACCCCGAGTCAGTTTATTATATAAGGAATCAGTATCAAAATAGAAGTGGACAAGGACCACAATCCAACTTCTACAATCCATCATAGAGGAATCATCCAAACTTTCCTAGAGTAACCAAGGAAATGGATCGAACAATCATATGCAACATGGACCTAACCAATCTCAAAGGTTTAGTCAAAAATCCCCAAAACCACCTCAAGCTAAGTCATCAAATAGTTTGGAGGACTTCTTGAAGGTGTACATGGTGAAAAATGACACATTGATCTAAAGTCAAGTAGCAACACTGAAAAATCTGAAGAACAAAATGGGTCAGTTAGCTCCTGAGCTTCGTAGTAGACCGCAAGGGGCCTTGCCGAGCGATATAGAAAATTTGATGAATTTTGGTAAGGAACATTGCAAGGAAGTTGCATTACGAAGTGGTAAGATTTTAGAACCCAAGGAGGTTATGATTGAATATGAGCCTACTGAAAAGGAGGAAAGTCAACCAATAGTTGAAGTCCTACACCAAAAACACCATATCTGAGAAATCTGATGAGGTAAACCCTAAACTAGTGAATTTTGAGAAGCTAACACCTTCTTTTGCATATTTACCTCCTTAGAAAAGTTGTCCATATCATCCTAAAGTTCCATATCCTCAAAGACTTTAGCTGAATAAGAAGAAACAAGAGATACAATTCAAGAAGTTCTTAGATGTTCTAAAGCAACTTCACATCAACATCTCACCAGTAGAGGCTTTAGAACAAATTCCCAACTACATGAAGTTTATGAAGGATATTCTATTAAATAAGAAAAGTTTTAGTGAGTATGAGAATACTATTTTGAAGAATGAGTGCAGTACGTTCTTACAACAAGCTACCTCCAAAATTAAAGGACCCTAGAAGCTTTACGGTACCCTGTAACATCAAAAAATCTTACTGCGGTAAAGCTTTATCCGACCTTCATCAACTTGATGACCAAACCTATTTTCAAACTGTTGGGAATAGGTGAAGTAAGACCCACTACTATGAAACTTCAACTAGCGGATCATTCGTTAGCATATCCCTAGGGAAATATCGAGGATGTTTTGGTAAGAGCTGATAAGTTTATT
This sequence comes from Gossypium hirsutum, assembly GCF_007990345.1. Lineage (NCBI taxonomy): Eukaryota > Viridiplantae > Streptophyta > Magnoliopsida > Malvales > Malvaceae > Gossypium > Gossypium hirsutum. The sequence goes on from NC_053443.1 coordinate 37,089,965, forward strand.
TTTCATACTGAATTTATTGTGTTAAACATTGAAGCAGATAAGGAAGTTCTGATCATCCTAATGAGACATTTCCTAGCCACGAGAAGAATGTTGATAGATGTGTAAAAAGGAGAATTCACAAGGCGAGGTCCAGACGACCAGGTAACATTTAACATTCTGAAGGCCATGAAATTTCCCGATCCGACGAAGGAATATTCAGTAATGGAGGAATTAAAAACCTTAGTTTCTATGGAATGGGGGAGTAATTTTGAAGAAGACCCATTGGAGAACACTTTAGGGTCTAAACCATTTAAAGATAAAAAAAGGTAATGAAAACATGGATTTGATGGTAGCCAATCCAATGAGTTAAATTCAACCATTGTGGTTCAAACTGCTAGAGTTGGAAGTTTCAGAATTTACACAACTCAGGTTGTCAATCAAGGAACCACCTAAGCTTGAACTAAAGGTACTTCCGTCCCATTTAAAATACGTTATTTGGGTAATAGTTCTACTTTTCCTATGATTATTTCAGTAGAACTGACAGAACACCAAGAGGAGCAACTGATTGCTATTTTAAAGAAATTTAAAACGGCAATTGGTTAGACCATAGCTGACATACAAGGTATAAGGCCTTCCTTTTGTATACATAATATTATTTTAGAGGAAGGTGAGAAAGGTAGAATAGATGGACAAATGAGACATAACCCTATCATGAAAGAGGCAGTATAGAAAGAAGTAATCAAATGGTTACATGCAAGAATTATCTACCCCATCTCAGATAGTTCTTGGGTAAGTCCGGTACAACGTGTACCAAAGAAAGGTGGAATCACGATTGTCGAGAAGGAATGTAACGAATTAATCATGATGAGAACTGTCACTGGTTGGAGAATCTGTATTGAGAATAGAAAATTGAATGAAGCCACTCATAATGATCATTTTCTGTTGCCTTTTATGGATCAAGTGCTAGATCAACTAGTAGGTAACGAATTTTACTACTTTTTGGATGGATATTTGGGATACAACCAAATAATTGTAGCCTTAGAAGACCAACATAAAACTACTTTTACTTACCCATACGGTACATTTGCTTTTAGACAGATGCCTTTCAGCTTATGTAATGCACCTGCCACATTTCAGCAATGCATGATGGCAATTTTCATTAATATAGTTGAAAAATTTGTTGAGGTTTTCATGAATGATTTTTCTGTATAATGTAATGCTTTTAGACGGATATTTTTTTGCTTATGTAATGCACTTGCCCATACGATATATTTACTTTTAGACGAAATTATTCCACATTCTAAGTAATTGGCACAATCAGCAAACCAAGGTGTTTCATAGATTTGACTTACCTCAAAGATATGCTCATCAGGAAAATTCTCATTAATTAGAACAAGTGAAGAAGTTACCTCATTTTGTTCCAACCCTGATAGATGATCGGCTACATAATTTTCAATACCTTTTCTATCTTGGATCTCAAGGTCAAATTCTTAGAGTAAAAGTACCCATTGAATTAGCCTTGGTTTAGCATTTTTTTCGTGAGTAAGTACTTGATGACAGCATGATCGAAAAATACTGTAACTTTGGTACCTACAAGATATGAGCAAAACTTGTCAAAAGAAAAAACTATAGCAAAGAGTTCATTTTCAGTTACCGTATAATTGATCTTGCCTCATATCAAAGTTCTGTTTGCATAGTAGATAGGATGACAAACTTTGTTCCTTTCTCGGCCCATCACAGCTCCAACAGCAAAATCGCTCGCATCACACATCAACTCAAAAGGCATGTTCCAATCAGGTGTTATAATTATTGGGGCTAAAATTAACCAATTTTTCAAATTTTCAAAAGCTTCTAAACATGTTTTGTTAAAATTAAAAACATCTTTTTTTCGAAAAGCATACATAAATGTTTAATTTTTTTTAAATCCTTTATAAATCTACGATAAAAATCGGCATGGCCCAAAAAGCTTTTAACACCTTTCACACTAACTGGGGGCGGTAATATTTTAATTATGTCCACATTTGCTTTATCCACTTTGATTCCCTTCTTAGAAATTTTATGCCCTAAGACAATTCCCTCATTAACCATAAAATGGCACTTCTCCCAATTAAGGATGAGATTCGTCTCCTCACATCTTTTGAGCACCTTATCCAAATTATTAAAACAAACATTGTAAGTATTACCAAAAACAGAGAAATCATCCATGAAAACTTTAACATAAATTTCAACCATATCAGTGAAAATTGTCATCATAAATCTCTAAAATGTGGCATGTGCATTTCATAAGCTGAAAGGCATTCGCCTAAAAGCAAATGTACCATATGGACAGGTAAAAGTAGTTTTATGTTGTTCTTCTAGGCTACAACTATTTGGTTGTATCCCAAATATCCATCTAAAAAGCAATAAAATTTGTTACCTGCCAGTCGATCTAGCATTTAATCCATAAAAGATAAAGGAAAATGATCCTTATGAGTGGCTTTGTTCAACTTTCTATATTTAATATAGATTCTCCAACCCGTGACAATTCTCGTCGAGATTAACTCGTTTCGCTTATTCTCAACAATTGTGATCCCACCTTTCTTGGGTATGCATTGCACCGGACTTACCCAAGAACTATCTAAGATGGGGTAAAAAAATCATGCATCTAATCGTTTAATTAGCTCCTTCTAAACTACTTCTTTCATGATAGGGTTAAGTCTCCTTTGCCCATCAATCTTACCTTTTTCACCTTCCTCTAAAATGATTTTATGCATACAAAAGGAAAGACTTATACCTCGTATGTCAGTTATGGTCCAACCAATTGCCTTTTTAAACTTCTTTAAAACAACAATCAATTGCTCCTCTTGATGTTCTGTCAAGTTCGCTAAAATAATCACAGTCAATGTAGAATTATCACTGAGATAAACATATTTTAATTGAGATGGAAGTACCTTTAGTTCGAGTTTAGGTGGTTCCTCGATTGATGACTTGGGTTGTACAATTTTTTGAGCTTCCAACTCTAGCAGTTCAAACCGTGGTGGTTGAATATAACTCATCGGATTGGCTTTCATCAAAGCCAAACCATTGTTACCTTTTTCATCTTTGAATGGTTCAGACACTAAGGTGTTTTCCAAAAGGTCTTCCTCAGAATTGCTTCCCATAGAACTAAGGTTTCTAATTCCTCCAACACTAAACACACTTCCATTGAATCGGGAAATTTCATTGCCTTCAGAATGTTAAACATTACCTTATCATCTTAAACTCGCATCGTGAGTTTACCTTTTTGCACATCTATCAACATTCTTCCCGTGGTTAGGAAAAGTCTCCCCAAGATGATCGGAACTTCTTTTTCTGCTTCAAAATCCAAAACAATGAAATCACTAGGAAAAATAAATTTATTGACTCTTACCAAAACATCCTCAATCTTTCCTTCAGGATATGCTAATGATCATTCTGCAAGTTAAAGTGTTATAGTAGTGGGTCTTACTTCTCTTATTCCCAACAACTTAAAAATGGATTTGGGCATCAAGTTGATGCTTGCTCCTAAGTCACCTAAAGCCTTACCGCAATATGATTCACCAATGTTTCAAGGCATCGTAAAGCTTCTAGGATCCTTCAATTTCGGAGGTATCTTGTTCTATAAAAACGCACTACACTCATTCGTCAAAGCGAAAATCTCATACTCACTAAGTCGTTTGTTCTTGGATAAGATATCCTTCATAAACTTCACGTAATTAGGCATTTGTTCTAAAGCCTCTACCAACGGTACATTGATATGTAGCTACTTTAGAACATCCAAAAACTTAAATTGTACCTCTTGTTTTTGTTTGTTCTACTGAAGTCTTTGATGATATGAAACTCTAGGTTGATATGGACAACTTTTCTGAGGAGGTAAATTTGCAAAAGAGGGTGTTAGCTTTTTAAAATTCATTAGTTTAGGGTTTAACTGTTGGTTAAATTTTCTATTGTAGGAACTTCAACTGTTTGTTGACTTTCCTCCTTTCCAGTAGGCTCATCTCAACCACAACCTTCTTAGGTTCCAAAATCTTACCACTTTGTAGTTCTACCACTTTGCAATGCTCCTTACCCAAATTTCTTAGATTTTCTATGTCGCTCAGTGGAACGACAGAATTGTGCAAGTGTACATAATCGTAACAAGTAATAAAGTGTCGAGTAAATGTCGAGTTATCGTACCCACAGAGACTGTGAAAAGAATTATTTATGAATGCAATTTAAAACACTTTGGTGAAGAAAAATATTTTGATTTAAAGAGGTGATTAGAAACTAGGATTTTAACTAACTAAAAAAATGTAAAATAAAAGTTCCAATGCACAATTTCAAAAGATGATTTTAATCAAGATGACATAATTGTGTTAGATTAATTACATTTCTTAACTTAGAATTATTAAACTCATGTTCATGTTGTTACAAATAAATTCACGGCAACTCGGTAATTCACTAACTTATGAACATACTCACCTGCCAAAATCCATTTATCTCTTGACTATATCTCTATGTCAATTCAATCGATTAAACAAATTTTAATAAGCAAATGTGTTAATGCACATACATACTTATGAAATCAAAATAATCTCTTGTACATATCTCTATGCCAATTCAAAAAATAAATTCAATTTTCATAAGCAAGTAAAAGATTACGTGAGGTAACAATGATCTACCGTGAAATAGTTTATGATACGAGTCATAAAGGCCAAATCCAAGTTCAAGAACGTGATGGGCTCAAATTGCCACAAGGCCTAATAACGAGATCAAAGGCCCGACAAATGCAGTCCAAACTAAATGGGACCATTCAAGAGCTTGTTAGCAAGGCCTTAGATGCATACACGAGAGAATAAGAAAATCAAGATTCACTTTCTTGTTTTCAAGAAAATCAAGAAATCGAATCTTGGCCCAATTTTGCTGTTCGAAGAGATTTCAAGAATCAAGAAAATCAAGATTTCAAATCTTGGAAATCTTGGTCCAAGAAACCAAATCTTGCAGCCAAAACGCATTGGATCTCCATTACGAGCATCAATGACCCAATTTTGGTAGGAGATGGATCACGAGCCCAAATTCTTGAAGGCGAGGCCCAATAACCAAAATCCAGCCCAATCAAGAAATTTCTTCATACTTAGTTGAAAATCAGGTCAAAATGTCAAAGGGCCCAATTTGTAAACATCTTACTTGTTTAATTTAATTTTTTAATCTTTAGGAGCATTACATGTAAAATTCGGCCCAAAACAGCCCATATAAGTGCATGGCCGAATTTACCTTGTTATTTTATTAATTAGGTTTAATTTTTTTAGTTACTTGTGAGATTAGGATTTGTTGGAGGCCGATATAAGCATTGGCCAGCCACCCTTTGTGAAAACATCTCATTATTATTTTTTTCTATCAAATTTCAGATTTGTTGAGTGCAGAATTTTCTTTGGGGTTTTCTCCAAGAATTCTCTCTTGAGTTTTCTTTAGAAGTTGTTTTAACAATCTTTTGATTGTGGGAGCCATCTTCAACCTTCTTCTTGCCATCGATATTCCTTGGAGGGGAGATTAGAGCCGTTTGAAGGAATTTGTGAATTCTTTCGGGAATTCAAGGGTTCTTAGGACTTTTCTTTATTTCTTGCTGTTTCGATTTGTTTCTTTATTCCTACTTGTGCCGATTCATCATCTAATAATTTGCTGTTCTTGTTTGTGTTTCAGCCTTGATTCAAACTCCAAGAACTCTTCATTTAATCGGTTCTTTTATTGGCAACATATAATCGACTCAAAATTCCCCAAAATTTAGGGTTCTTGCCGTTTTCTATTTCTTCTTGTTCGGTGAAATTCGGCTGCTGAAATTTGGGCAATTCATATTGGGTGTTCAATTGGACCGAATCGCAACTTAAATTCACTTCTTGAACCCTTCAATTTCATCTATTTCTTTCTTTTCTTTTTTTTGCCGTCCAAATCCCTAATCTTCCAATTAAAAATCTGATTGTTTCAATCTACTTACTGTTTTGGTGTTCTTGGCAGATTCGGCTTGTGGGATTTCACTATTGGAGTTCGATTTCATCTTCTTGAACTCCGAATACATTTATTCATTCGTTCTTTGTTCCTTGCTGCTCATTTAATTGAATTTGGGGATTTAATTTTAGATCTGATTAGTTTAATCTTGTTCTTTGTTTTAATTTTCAGATCTGTTCGTTTAGAGCTTTCGTAGGAGTTTCTCGTGACTTGGCAACTCGATCTTGGTCCGCGCACAATCCTATATCATTTGGTATCAGATTTTGGGCGTTTTGGGTGTTCTTGGTTGATTTCTAAACTGATCTCTATTTTTTAAAGCATAAACAGCAGTTTTACCCAGAAAAATTGTTAAAAAAATTCATTTGAGTGGGTAAACGTTATCCGATTGATCTGAAATTTTACATACATGTTTTTGGCACTGTGATTGAATATAAAAAAATTATTCCCGCAAAAAAAATCAGTCAAAAAAGTCAAAAAAATCAAAAAAAGACGAAATTCAATAAAAATTTAATAAAAGGTGCAGCGGGTTGAATTTGGTACCCAAAATTTCCAGATCAAAAATTCAATATATAAGGACACTCCAGATTTAATTTCGTGATTTTTGGAGATCAGGAACACCTCGAACGAAGTTGTCAAGTTACTCCGCAGTTTTTCGGGTTTTCTATTTTCAGCAATTTTTATTGATTCTTAGCTGTAGGTTTTCATTTGTTTACCTTTATTCTTCCTTTACGTTATCTAACACCTTCTTGTTTCTTGTGTTAGTAGGATTTAAACGTGTGCACAATTTCTTCCTCGGTGCAACACGAATCAATTGGTGTCTCGTCAGTTTTTGGCATCCTAGTGCAAATTAGGATTCTTTGGTAGTTTGGTTCACACTCTCTAATTGGTTGATATAAACTCTGATAAAGAACTCACAAGATTGAATTCGACCTCATTGAGAATTTGATTTTTTTTTCTTTTTGAGTGATTGACGGTGAGGTTTGATAACTTTTATTTTTGAGTGTTGAGTGTTTATTTTTGCAGCTTTTTTGGAAGATGTCTAAAGATGACCATAATGATACACTTATGGAAGTCCAACAACAGTTAGAAGGACACGCTGCTGCAATCACACAAATAAATGCTACCCTTCAAGCATTGAATACTACTTTGAATGAGGTACGAATGAATCAAGAACTTCAATATCGAGATCCAATCAGGGAAGATAGGAATAACCAGCCCCATAGGCGCGACCCTCGACGTGTCCCTAGAATGGATGATGATTTTCATGATCGTGGACAACCTTCTTTGGCAAAACCGAAATTCACAATTCCCCAATTTCGTGGTAAGAATGATCCTGACGCTTATTGTGAATGGGAATCTAAGATTGAACTCATGTTTCGGTATTATAAATGTCCGGATGATGAAAAGGTAGCGTTAGCAACACTGGAATTTTCTGATTATGCATTAAGTTGGTGGACTCAACTTGGGGTAAACCGCCATCGGAATTATGAAGGTGAGATTTCGACATGGGATGAGTTGAAACAGATTATGCGTAAAAGGTTTATTCCACCTCACTACTATAGAGAAATTAAAACAAAGTTGAGAAGACTTATCCAAGGTAGTAGGACAGTGGATGAATATTTTAAAGAGATGGAGATGCTCATTCAGAGAGCTAATGTGGAGGAAGATGAAGAAACAACTATGGTTCGATTCATTGATGGTTTGAATAGGCCGATAGCTAATACATTGAGGCTACAAACTTACATTGATTTGGAAGAAGCAGTTCACAAAGCCATTGAGATCGAGCAACAATTAAAGGAACAAAGGTTTGGGTCCTTCTCTACTTCAAAATATTATCGAGGTAACAATTCCAATTCTGATTTTAAGAGTTCAAAACCACCTTTTGTTACTAACAAGTCTTCTTTGAGTAATGGAAGTAAACAATCAGATTGGAAAAAAGGGGCTCCTGCAAAAACGCAAACACCGTCTAAGCAGCCCAATTTAGGTGATTCGAGTGCGAAGAGGACTCGTGAGATTGAATGCTTTAAGTGCAAAGGGCGTGGTCATTATAGTAGAGAATACCCTAACACGAGATTACTTCTTCTAAAAGATAACGGTGAGTACACTTCCGACTCTGATAATACAGATCCAGATATGCCAAAACTTGTGGATGACAGTGATAATGGCGACGAGTTGGTCGAACCACCAAAGGAAGGGGACTTTGCTAATTTTCAATGCCTTGTAGTTCGTCGAACCCTTAACATTCAGATGAAAGATGATGAGAGCCAAAGGACCAATATTTTCCATTCTCGGTGTTTTATTAAAGGTAACTTATGTTCACTCATTATTGATAGTGGGAGTTGCTCGATGTAGTGAGTAGTTATTTGGTGGATTCTTTAAAGTTGCCTTGTACCAAACACCCTAAGCCATATCACCTTCAGTGGCTTAATGAATGTTCCGAAGTTAAAGTTACGAAACAGTCCTTGGTCACTTTTAAACTCGACAATTATGAGGATGACATATGGTGTGATGTAGTCCCCATGCATGCGGCACACTTGCTCCTTGGACGACCTTGGCAATTTGATCGCGATGTTACACACCAAGGTAAACTTAATCGATACTCCCTTGTATTTAAAGGCAAGAAATTCACTTTTGCTCCTTTAAATCCTACTGATGTATATAAAGATCAATTGAGGATGATAAAATTTTGTGAGGGGGTAAGAGAGAAAGAGCAAGTACAAAAGATAGAGAGAAAAAAGGCTAATAGTAGTGGAAAAAGTCAAAATTTAAAAAGCCCAAAGGTGAGTGAATCCTCTAGTGGTAAAATGAGCGGAAAAAATCTTTTGGCAACAAAAAAAGATGTGAAGAGAGCCCTACTTAATAAACAGCCTTGTATCCTTGTGAGGTTTAGGCAAAATTATTTATCTTTATCTAACATTAACGAAAATTTGCCTAGTGTGTTTCAATCTCTTTTGCAGGATTATGAGGATGTTTTTAGTGAGGCCCCTAAAGGTTTACCACCTTTACGAGGGATAGAACATCAAATTGACTTAGTACCCGGAGCTTCAATCCCAAATCGACTAGCCTATAGATGCAATCCCGAGGAGACAAAGGAATTGCAAAGGAAGTGGAGGAATTACTAGACAAAGGGTACATTCGTGAGAGCCTAAGTCCTTGTGCTGTTCCTGTCTTATTGGTGCCAAAGAAAGATGGTACGTTTCGTATGTGTGTTGATTGTCGCCCAATCAACAAGATAACGGTAAAGTATCGACACCCAATCCCTAGACTTGATGATATGCTTGATGAATTACATGGTTCAATAATATTTACAAAAATTGATTTAAAAAGCGGTTATGATCAAATTCGAATGAGGGAAGGGGATGAATGGAAAACAACCTTTAAAACAAAATTTGGATTGTACGAATGGTTAGTTATGCCTTTCGGCCTTACTAATGCACCTAGTACATTTATGAGATTAATGAATCATGTTTTGAGGCTACATTTGAGTAAATTTGTAGTAGTTTACTTTGATGATATTTTAATTTACTCAAAGTCATTAGATGATCATGTTTTCCATGTTCGAACCGTTTTGGATATTCTACGAACTGAAAGATTATTTGCCAACCTTGATAAATGCACATTCTGTTGTGATAAACTAATATTCTTAGGTTTCATAGTTAGTGCTCAGGGTATTCATGTCGACGAGGACAAAGTTAAGGCAATTAAGGAGTGGCCGACTCCTAAATCGGTAACTGAGGTCAGATCTTTCCATGGTTTAGCCAGTTTTTATAGATGATTTGTGAAAGATTTCTCTACTATTGCTGCCCCATTGACTGAAGTTATAATGAAATCAGTGGGTTTCAAATGGGGTGAAACCCAAGAACCAGCTTTTCAAACTCTAAAAGCTAAGTTATGTTCTGCTCCTTTGCTTAAATTACCTGATTTTGCTAAAACTTTTGAACTTGAGTGTGATGCTTCAGGAATTGGAATCGGTGCCGTTTTAATGCAAGATAAGCAACCTATTGCTTATTTTAGTGAGAAATTGAACGGTGCATAGTTAAATTACTCGACTTATGACAAAGAACTATTGGCATTAGTTCGTGCACTTCAAGTATGGCAACATTATTTGCTGCCTAATGAGTTTATCATACATACAGATCATGAGTCTCTTAAATGGTTAAAGGGACAAGGTAAGTTGAGTAAAAGACATGCCCGATGGGTAGAATTCATTGAAACATTCCCTTATGTGATTCAATATAAAACAGGTAAAGATAATGTAGTCGCAGATGCTTTGTCTAGACGATATACTTTAATAACTACATTGAATGCTAAAGTCTTAGGGTTTGAACATATTTAAGAGTTATATGATGATGATACTGATTTCAGCCATATCTATAAGAATTGTGGACATACTGCTTTTGAAAAATTTTATCTTGTAGATGGCTTTCTTTTTCGTTTAAACAGGTTATGCATACCAAAGTGTTCCATGAGAGAATTGTTGATTCATGAAGCCCATAGTGGGGGACTAATGGGACATTTTGGAGTGGCCAAAACACTAGACATATTGCAAGAACACTTCCATTGGCCACATATGAAGAAGGATGTGGAAAACGTATGTTCCAAGTGCATTACATGCAAACAAGCAAAATCTAAGGTAATGCCTCATGGCCTTTACACTCCTCTACCGATTCCTACTTCACCTTGGGTAGATTTATCCATGGATTTTATTTTAGGTTTGCCTCGAACAAAAAAAGGAAGAGATAGTATATTTGTTGTTGTTGACAGGTTTTCAAAGATGTCACATTTTATTCCTTGTCACAAAACAGATAATGCTACACATGTGGCAGACTTATTCTTTAAAGAAGTGGTAAGACTTCATGGCATCCCTAAAACAATTGTTTCTGATAGAGATGTCAAATTCCTTAGCCACTTTTGGAAGGTATTGTGGGGTAAGCTTGGTACTAAATTGCTTTATTCTACTACATGTCACCCCCAAACTGATGGTCAAACTGAAGTAGTTAATCGAATCTTAGGGACTCTATTACGAGCTGTTGTGGGAAAGAACATTAGAAATTGGGAAGAATGCCTACCATTCGTTGAATTTGCATATAATAGATCTATTCATTCTACAACTGGTTATTCCCCATTTGAACTTGTTTATGGTTTTAACCCACTAACAGTACTTGATCTTGCGCCATTACCTCTTGAACACGTTATGAATTTAGATGGCGAACAGAAAGCTGAGTTGGTGAAATCCTTACATGAGAAGGCTAGACAGCGAATAGCCAAAACAAATGATGCCAACACCAACAAAGCAAACAAAGGGGCGCAAACGGGTTGTACTAGAACCCGAAGATTGGGTTTGGGTCCATTTGAGGAAAGAACGATTTCCTACAAAAAGGAAGACTAAGTTGGACCCAAGGGGCGATGGGCATTTCCAAGTACTCGAGCGGATCAACGATAATGCCTATAAAATTGATCTACCTGGTGAGTACAATGTAAGTTCTACTTTTAATGTGGCTGACTTGTCCCCATTTGATTTTTCAGTTTCGAGGTCAAATCTTTTTGAGGAAGGGGGAATGATACGAGTCATAAAGGCCCAATCCAAGTTCAAGAACGTGATGGGCTCAAATTGCCACAAGGCCCAATAACGAGATCAAAGGCCCGACAAATGCGGTCCAAACTAAATGGGACCATTCAAGAGCTTGTTAGCAAGGCCTTAGATGCATACACGAGAGAACAAGAAAATCAAGATTCACTTTCTTGTTTTCAAGAAAATCAAGAAATCGAATCTTGGCCCAATTTTGCTGTTCGAAGAGATTTCAAGAATCAAGAAAATCAAGATTTCAAATCTTGGAAATCTTGGTCCAAGAAACCAAATCTTGCAGCCAAAACGCATTGGATCTCCATTACGAGCATCAACGACCCAATTTTGGTAGGAGATGGATCACGAGCCCAAATTCTTGAAGGCGAGGCCCAATAACCAAAATCCAGCCCAATCAAGAAATTTCTTCATACTTAGTTGAAAATCAGGCCAAAATGTCAAAGGGCCCAATTTGTAAACATCTTACTTGTTTAATTTAATTTTTTAATCTTTAGGAGCATTACATGTAAAATTCGGCCCAAAACAGCCCATATAAGTGCATGGCCGAATTTACCTTGTTATTTTATTAATTAGGTTTAATTTTTTTAGTTACTTGTGAGATTAGGATTTGTTGGAGGCCTATATAAGCATTGGCCAGCCACCCTTTGTGAAAACATCTCATTATTATTTTTTTCTATCAAATTTCAGATTTGTTGAGTGCAGAATTTTCTTTGGGGTTTTCTCCAAGAATTCTCTCTTGAGTTTTCTTTAGAAGTTGTTTTAACAATCTTTTGATTGTGGGAGCCATCTTCAACCTTCTTCTTGCCATCGATATTCCTTGGAGGGGAGATTAGAGCCGTTTGAAGGAATTTGTGAATTCTTTCGGGAATTCAAGGGTTCTTAGGACTTTTCTTTATTTCTTGCTGTTTCGATTTGTTTCTTTATTCCTACTTGTGCCGATTCATCATCTAATAATTTGTTGTTCTTGTTTTTGTTTCAGCCTTGATTCAAACTCCAAGAACTCTTCATTTAATCGGTTCTTTTATTGGCAACATATAATCGACTCAAAATTCCCCAAAATTTAGGGTTCTTGCCATTTTCTATTTCTTCTTGTTCGGTGAAATTCGGCTGCTGAAATTTGGGCAATTCATATTGGGTGTTCAATTGGACCGAATCGCAACTTAAATTCACTTCTTGAACCCTTCAATTTCATCTATTTCTTTCTTTTCCTTTTTTTGCCGTCCAAATCCCTAATCTTCCAATTAAAAATCTGATTGTTTCAATCTACTTACTGTTTTGGTGTTCTTGGCAGATTCGGCTTGTGGGATTTCACTATTGGAGTTCGATTTCATCTTCTTGAACTCCGAATACATTTATTCATTCGTTCTTTGTTCCTTGCTGCTCATTTAATTGAATTTGGGGATTTAATTTTAGATCTGATTAGTTTAATCTTGTTCTTTGTTTTAATTTTCAGATCTGTTCGTTTAGAGCTTTCGTAGGAGTTTCTCGTGACTTGGCAACTCGATCTTGGTCCGCGCGCAATCCTATATCAGTTTAATTACAATAATCTTACAAGTTATGTAAGGCTAATGTATCGTTAGATACCGTTGCTAATTTAACCCTCAGCTACCTTAGATGATTAAACATGCACTGATAAAGTATCATGTCAATTAACTACAATTTCAATCCGTTTAAATAATTAATTCATTAGTTACCTTACAATTGTAATGCTAGAATAACTTAGTCATGATTTTACTTAATCAAACATCTTACCAAGGCCTATAACAACATAAGCACAATTTTAATAACTCAAGTAGACAAAATGCAATCAACCTAGCACGAATTAAATTTAAAAAATATTAATTAAATTAAAAATATCGAAATTAGAAATATTCATAGACATGTTCATAACAACAACAATAAAATTAAAAGGATAAGGAACAAGAATCAAATCTAGTGTTTCTCTGAGGCTTGACTAGTTTGCTCTGCTCCTCCTTCTCCACTTGTTCTTGTTGAATTGAGGTTTCCACAAATACTTGAATGCTACTCCAAATAGAGGCTAAAGGACTCTTTTTCAAGAGGCGAAATCGGCAAGGGAATGGGGAATAAAATGAAGAACAATAAAGAGAGAAAAGTCAGAGAGGAGTGAAGAATGAATTGTTTCATATGTGTTTGAAGTGAGCAGCTAAGGGGGTATTTATTGGTATAGAAGGTTGCTAAATATAGCAAAAATCAGCACCCATAGAGTCCCATCATGGCTGGCCACACATGTGGCAAGTTTGAAGGTTTCAAACTTGCTATTTTAAGGTAGGGGATAATCTAAAAAGGCATAAAGAGTGGAGGGGTTTGAATGCAAATTGAAGGAGTCTTCAAAGGCTATTTTGCAAGCCAAATAATCAGTCAAACAAGCTGATTGGGTCAGCATGTGGGACGGTTTTGGGTTGCCCAGTGCTCGGTTGGATCGATTTTTTGCAATCCAAATAATCAGCCAAACAAGCTGATTGGGTCAGCATGTGGGACGGTTTTGGGTTGCCCAGTGCTCGATTGGATCGGTTTTCTCGGTTCAGCTCAATTAGGCCTTTTTCATAATTAATTATCAACAATTTATTTAACCCAATTAAATTGGATTAAAATTAAAATTCATTATATTATGAATTAATATTTATAATTTTGACCATCTTTGGCTGAAGATATAATTCGCCTTGATGCTTCAAAATTGCTTCTTGGTTTTGTGCTTCTAGTAGTGTCTGTCGAGCCGTTTTTCGCCATTTGTGCGAATCTGTCAAAAATAATCAAAATTTGTTATAAAATGAATTAAAATTCAACATGTTAATAATTTAAGTAAAATTTAATTATTTTATAATAATTATATATTTTTCAACAAGAATTTTACCGAAACTGCATGAATTTGAATTAAAAAGGGAATGAAAAAGTGTGTATATTTTTGTGTTTCCACACCCCCAAACTTAATTCATTCCTCATACTGAGTAATGCAAAAATTTGAAAAGAATTTCTCAAAAACACCTTTGAAAAATGCTTTCAAAACAATATTCTTCCCAAAATTATGATTTTAGTATACTTATGCTCAAGAACAAGAATTTTGATATTTATGCTACTTATGTATACATATCATTCAAATTAATCTCAATTATTCTTGTGATAGCAAAAATAGACTAAATGCTTTCTCAATAAAGTCATGTTAAATTCCTACCAATTTGATTTTATTCCCTTATTAAAGATTAAGTTGCAATTATTAAGTTTAATTTATGCCTTCATATGTTGAACATAGCCATTTCTCTCCACTAATGTAGGTGGCATAGAAACCTGAATAAATAAGTCTTTAAAAAGGTTGTAACGTAGCCAGGCTGGGGGTAGGTAAAAGATAGATAAATTTAGGTTAAAAAACCCTAGTCTCAGCTTGAATTGGACCATCGAAATAACTACCTTTGTTACACCAACATGTTTTGCTTTCACATGCTCTTTTGTACATATATTTCTTTCGAGTACATATGCTCTCTTTTTTTTCTTTTTCACGAGCATTTTGCTGTATGTACTACAATTTTTTTGAGCATTTGATACTTCTTTTCAACTCCCCCAAAATTATTTTTAAAGAATATTTTGAATAGTACTGAGTCTATTGTTTGGGACAATTTAAAGATAATTAAGAGAGAAGTGATGGCTAAATATTGCAAGGGTTCAAATAAAATTAGGCCATATAGTCTCAAAGTTGGGTTTCAAGGGATAAAATTTCATCAAGGATGGCTTTGAATGGCTCAAACGGTCCAAACAAAAGTTTCCTAAATCATTTTCAACATTCCATGCTTCCTAGGATTTCGCCTCAAGAAACTACTTAGTCAATTTTAGAGACGTAAACTTTCATGCATGCCTAACTTTCCTAAGGAACTAAAAATTTTATGGTATGATTGCATGCTTTAAAAATACATTTTTGTCATAATTCAGCTAACATAACAATTATTGAAATAATCAAACTTTATTTGTATAGAAGTTTAGCATACTTAACAAAATTTTAAATTTTTGAACAAAATATATCCTAACCATAATTAAAAGAAAAAAATATTCTGAGAGGAAATAATTTTAATTGTTTGGTCCCCCCTACTTAAGATGAACAATGTTCTCATTGTTAAAAGTGAATAGATACTATACACCAGGTAGGATTCTAAAAAAGAGGAGGTGAGTCAATTTGACTGCTTAAGTACCAACCTCTCTCTAGATCCAATCCTAGACACGTATATATATCTATTGTCACACTTTGTACTTTGCAACTTGTTCATTTTTATTTATGATTTCCACATCTTGTTTTATAATGAAAAAATAAAAAATTCCTAATAAAACCTAATCCTAAAATATTAAATAACCTAAGAATGAAAATAAAATAAAGTCAAGATCTCACCTTTTCATTTATTTGGAGATCCCCCCGAATTCGACCCATCTTTTGCTCCATTGTCTTTGTTTTTTCATCAATCGCTTCGCTCCCTCTTCGATAGTTGACTCCATGGTTCAAATATAAAATCTAAAAACTCAGGCACAAAAATAAACAGGTCATTGAATATTTTCATAAGAGCACTTCTAATTGAGTTGTCCCGTATTTTTGAATATCTCCAGTAAGCTTGTTGTTGCCACAACATATGTTGCATCATGTCCATGAACTTGGACAGTACATCTCAAAGATCTGGGCGAGGTGATTGAGTCCTCAACATTGAAGTTGCGACGTCAGGTTTGGTTACTAGTTCTATTGGTTCTGCCTTATCAGGGATTTCAGCTGATTGCATCGGTTTGATCTCTGTGAGATATTCTTCTTCTTCTTCTTCTTCTTCTTCTTCTTCTTCTTCTTCTTCTACTTCTTCTTCTTCTTCGGGATCCTCACTTTCTTCAACTTGTTGCTATAGAACAGAGTCTCCGGCTATTCGGTAGAGGTCCCAATTTGTGATTGTGCCCTGGCTATAACCTGTCTTCTTTAAGTTTGCAAGAATTTTAGCTTTCAAGCACAAAATTGTTATCATAAAGGGAAAGTAAGCTGGTCCAGAACGTGTAGTGGCACAATTCCGCATTTCTCTCAAGATGATTTTTCCCGCATCAATGGTCTTTCTAGTTAAAATCAAGTATATAAAACCATTCATTCTAATGAAATTGTAGTCCCATGTGAAATAGGCATAAGGCTGAATCGAATGAAATAGAACCATACCTTCACTGCGACAAGTGTGAATTCCTTACTTTGACACAGTCCACTTAGAACCTAGAACTGTAAGTTCCTCAAGAATTTCTTGTAGATTTTCAGACTCAATATTTCTCATCAAGGAATAATATTCGTCGTCTTCGAAATCAGGTAATTCAAAGAATTCATTAATAGCGTTTGAGGTTATTGGTACCTTGATTCCTCGAACGGAAACTTCTGTTAATTCATTTGAGGTCAAATTTGCATAAAATTCACGAACTAACTCCTCATCTGCACTAGGTCTTTTCTCACAAAATAATTCCCAATGGAGAGCTTCAACAATTTGTCAATGCGCGCCATGAAATCAATATAGTTGCTTTCTTTCAGCATAAAGCCTTTTTCTTGGTGCATCTGTTGACTCTTAAAAACACTTTTGTATATCACATTGGCTTCTTCACAGTGGAATTTATTTTGTGATTCGTCAATTTGAGCAGAAGCACGAGTTTTTTTGCGAGACATGATTAACCTGATCATAAGATAGAACAAATATTTCTCAAAAATTTAATTAGTATAAAATATTAATAATTCAATAAATTGGAAAATTAAATAATTAAATAAAATTGAAATTTAGGAGAAAAATTTGTCTTACCACCTTTATATAAAAATTAAAAACTCAAAAAAAATAAATATAAATCAAAAGAGGTCAATTTAGGACGGTTGTAGGGTTATTGGCTAAATGTGGGGTGGAAGTGTTGTGCAAGGCTACGCACGTTACAAGGAAGGTATGGCAGCAGCGCGCCTTGGCATGAGTAAATACGCGAGCAGCAGGCAGGCAACATTGTCAAGCAAGCCTCAAGACTGGCGCACGCGGGCTGGAGCTGGGGACGGCACAATGAGTGTGGAGCAGGGCGTGCAAGGCAGTAGTGGCACGCGATGGAGGTAGGTGCGTACGGTAGTAGCAACGTGCAGGGTGAGCTGCTGGCCAGGGGCGCCAAGTGCGTGGGCTGCTGGACGAATGGGGCTACTAGGCGATGCTATTGCTGGTGGTTTTGGATGCTAGGATTAATGGTCGATCGGGTGAATGAAGGTTGGTTTGATGAGTGATGAATGGTGGAGAAGGTTGGTGGAATTTATGGGAAAAAGGGTAATAGTTAACAATTTAATAGGTAAAATATTCTATGTTCTAATTCTGCACAAAGTTAACAACAATTAATAATTAATATAATGCATATTAAATTATTATTTGCTATTAATCTATTGAAAAACTATAAAATACGATCAAATTTAAACTAATCCTAATTCTATGCAAAGTTGATAATAATTTTTATATATTATAATAAATATAATTATATACTAGTTATTATCATCTTATTTATTAAATCAAATTAAAAACATTTATTCTAGATGACTTTAGAAAATATTTACAAAAAGAGACATCTAATTTTTAATATTTACAAAAAAAACAACCAAATTTTGAAAATAATTCAATTAAGTACCTAGACGTAAGGAAAATTTGAAATTGAGTTGCAATTAAGACTTAGATCAAAATTGACCCTTTTATTTGAAAAACTAAAAATTAAATTTTCCATTTATAGAATAATTTCTCGGAAGATTATGTTAAAATCAATTCTCAAGAAAGATTGGAGGGGTAACAAGCAGTCCCGCTTAAGTTCCAATCTCCTAGACAGAGTTTTTTTAAACATACAAATCCCAAAAATATACCTTAAATCATTTATTTAAAAAGAAAAACAAGAAAAATTAAATATCTGATAAAATGAATGAGATTTGATCCCGTTCAATTTTATCTCCCCAGTAATGTTTTAAGCACTGAGCATTAACTCGAAAATTACCTCCCTTACTTTGAAGTTCGACAACTTCGTATAGATAAACTTGGTAAATCGTAAATGGACCAGACCAACGTGATTTTAACTTACCTAGAAAGAACCTTGATTTGGAATTGAATAACAAGACTTGCTGACCTGCTTCAAATTCTCGAACTCGAATGTGTTTGTCATGCCATCTCTTAAGTTTTTCCTTGAGTAATTTGGCATTCTCATATGAGAACACTCGGAATTCTTCTAACTCGTTGAGTTGAAGCATCCATTTCTATCTAGCAAGTTTAAGATCCAAGTTAAGTTGTTGGAGATCCCAGTAAGCTTTGCGCTCTAACTCCAAGGGCAGATGACAAGTTTTCCTAGAGACCAACCTATTGGGTGACATCCCTAAAGATGTCTTGTATGTTGTCCTATAGGCCCATAAAGCATTATCCAGTCCTTTGGACCAATCTCATTGGTTCAAGCAAACTACCTTCTCGAGTATGCCTTTGATCTCTTTGTTTGTCAGTTCAGCTTGCCCATACGTCTGCGGATGGTAAGCTGTGGCAACCTTGTGCTTCACTCCATGTTTGTCGAGTAACCATTTCAACCATTTGTTCACAAAATGGGACCTTTCATCACTGATGAAAGCTCTTGGGGTTCCAAACCTTATGAACACATGCTTCTGCAAAAATATCATCACAACCTTAGCATTGTTCATCGGATATACCTCGACCTCAACCCATTTAGACAAGTAGTCTACTGCTACCAATATGTACTTGTGACCAAAAGATAGAGGGAAATGACTGAGAAATTCAATACCCAAAACATCAAATAACTCTACCTCAATGATGTTTGTGAGGGGCATCTCATTTCTATTGGTGACGTTTTTAACCCTTTAACATCGATCACAGCTCTTTATGTAAGCATACGCATCTTTGAATAGTGTTGGCCAAAAGAATCCAGCTTGCAATACCTTGGACATAGTACGTGTACCTCCGAAGTGTCCCCTACTCGAAGCTGAGTGGCAATGATATAGAATCTTATTTAATTCATTTTCCGCCACACATCTCCTGATCATTTGATCTGCACACTTTTTAAACAAGTATGGTTCTTCCCAAAAATAGTACTTCACATCATGAAAAAACTTTTTCTTTTGATGATACGTCTTATCAATTAGCATTAAACCACAAGCTAAATAGTTAGCAATATCAGCAAACTAAGGGGTACTGTAGACATGATTTACCTTCAATATGTGTTCATCTGGAAATGTCTCCAGGATAGGTATAAGTGGAGAATTCCTTACGGCTCCAATCTAGACAAGTGGTCTGCTACTTGATTTTCTTCTCCCTTTTGATCTTGAATTTCTAGATCGAACTCTTGAAGTAGAAGTACCCATCAGATCAGTATCGGCTTAACGTCTTTCTTGACAAGTAAATGCTTAATTACCGAATGGTCCGTATAGACATTCACTTTGGTACCTATAAGATAAGATCGAAACTTGTCAAAAGAAAACACAATAGCAAGTAACTCTTTCTCTGTTACAGTATAATTTAGTTGAGCTCTTGTCAGAGTCTGACTTGCATAGTAGATAGGATGAACAACTTTGTTCCTTCACTGGCCCATGACAACTCTTATCACGAAGTCACTTGCATCACACATCAGTTCAAATGGCAAATCCCAGGTTAGTGTGACGATTATGGGTGCTGAAACTAATCAACTCTTCAAATCGTTGAAAGCTCTTAAACACTCTTCATCGAATTTGACCATCATGTCCTTCTCCAATAATTTGCATAAGGGTTTAGCAATCTTGGAAAAGTCCTTGATAAATTTTTGATAGAAACTGGTATGGCCCAAAAAGCTCCTAACACTCTTTATAGATGTTAGAGGTAGGAGTTTCTCAATAACGTCTACCTTTGTTTTATTTACCTCGATTCCATGTCTCGTTATCCGATGCCCTAGAATAATACCTTCTCATACCATAAAATGAAACTTTGCCCAATTGAGTACGAGATTTGTTTCTTCTTATCGCCTTAGTAACTTTGCTAGATTGGCTAAGGAATCATCAGATCTATTTCTGAATACTGAAAAATCATCCATAAAGACTTCCAAGTATTTCTCAGCCATGTCAATAAAAATAGACATCATACATCTTTAAAATGTAGCGAGTGCATTACATAAACCAAATGGCATGCATCTAAATGCAAATGTACCATACGGGCAAGTGAATGTTGTCTTGTATTGATCTTTCAATGCTACTATAATCTGATTATACCCCAAGTATCCATCAAGAAAATAGTAATAGTCTCACCCCGCGAGTCTATCTAGCATCTAGTCCAAAAATGGCAAAGGAGAGTGATCTTTCCTAATCTCCATGTTCAGCTTTTAGTAATCGATGAAAATTCTCCATCCTGTAACCATTCTAGCCGATACCAACTCGTTATTTTCATTTTCTATGATCGTAATACCTCTTTTTTTTGGCACGCACTAGACTGGACTTACCCACAAACTATCTAAAATGGGGTAAATTATACTCGCATCTAATCGCCTGAAAATTTCTTTCTTTACCACGTCCTTCATGATGGGGTTCAGTTATCATTGTCCATCAATTGTCCCTTTCTCGCCATCTTCCAAGATGATCTTTTGCATGCATACAGATAGACTAACGCCACTAATATCGGTTATGGTCCATCCGATAGCCTTCTTGAATTGTTTCAATACTAGGATGAGTTTCCCTTCTTGCTTAACGGTTAATGCCGCTGAAACAATCACTGGCAAAGTAGAAGCATTACCTAAATAAACATATTTTAAATGAGAGGGAAGTACCTTCGGTTCTAATTTAGGTGGCTCCTCGATTAACTCTTTCGGTTGGGTATAATCTCTATTCTCTAACTCCAAAGATTCAATGTCGGATTGCGGATTAAATCCAATTTGATTAGCTTCTAGCAAAGCTAAGTATTCATCCTCCTCTTCATAACTTGGAGGGCCTAATGTCAAAATTTGTTCCCAATGGGTCCTCTACATAGCTTAGTTTCTTTTCCATGATTAATTCCTCTAAATCAAACACTGCAAAATAATTATTAATTGCGTCAAGAAATCACATAGACTTAGAAACATTAAATGTTACCTGGTCGTCCTAAACACACATACTAAGCTCGCCCTTCTGCACATCAATAAGGGTCCTTCCAATTGCTAGGAAAGGCCTTCCTAGGATGATTGGCACTTCTTTGTCTGCTTCAAAGTCTAGAATAACAAAGTGAGCAAGAAAAATAAATTTGTCTACACATACCAATATGTCCTCAATTTTTCCTTCTGGATGTGCTAAGAATCGATCTGCTAATTGAAGTGTAATCGTAGTAGGTCTAAATTCACCTATCCCCATAACTTCACATATCCCCAACTTCCTAAATATTAACATGGGCATCAAGTTGATACTCGCACCCAAATCACATAGTGTCTTACCACAATATGCTGCTCCAATGTTGCAAGGTATGGTCAAACATCCAGGATCCTTCAACTTTGGGGGTAGTTTGTCTTGAATATATGCACTGCATTCCTTTGTCAAGGCTATTGTCTCAAATTCTCCAAGTCTTCATTTTTTTGACAGGATATCCTTAATGAATTTGGCGTAGCTTGGCATTTGTTCAAGTGCTTCAACCAACGGAATGTTGATATGAAATTGCTTAAGTACGTCTAGGAAATTCTTGAATTGAACTTTCTACTTCTGAAGTCTTTGAGGGTAGGGTGGTGGAGGCTTCTTTACTAAAACTAGTTGATTCGTCTTCTATGGCAATTCTGCATCTAATGAAGTTGTTAGTTTATCAGAATTAGCTGATTCAGAAGTTACCTTATCGGATTTTTTAGATTTAGATTTTCGTGAAACTGAAATTTCTACACTCAGTTGAACTTCCTCCAAGTCTTGAGCATCAGCTGACTCCTCTTCAACTTCGACGATGTTGGACTCTAATGTCTTTTCGCTCCTCAATGTCAACGCTTTACAATGCTCCTCCCCAAGATTCCTCAGATTCTCCATAGCAATAGGTAAAGCACCTTGTGGTCAGTTTCTGAGTTCAGTTGCAAGCTGACCCATTTGGTTTTCCAGGTTTTTCAATGTAGCTGTTTGGCTTTGGATTAAGGCATCATTCTTGGCTATATATGCCTTCAACAAGTTCTCTAAGCCATTGGATGGTTCAACTTGAGGTTGTTTATGAACTTGTTAGGTAAAAATAGGTGGCTGGGTCAGTCTAGGAAGGGTCCAAACCCCTGGTTACTCCAGTAGAAATTAGGGTGGTTTTGCCACAATGGGTTATAGGAATTGGATTGTAGTCCTTGCCTTCCTCAGTTTTAGTTCTAGTTGCCCATGTAATACATGGATTCTGGGTTCGATGGACATTCTTCAAACAAATTTCCTTCCCCACAATAGACACATGCTACATTTTCAAATTGATTCGGTGGCTGTGCTGCAAAACTATTAAACCCATTAGTGGTAAAAAATTTAAACATTGAGGAAATCAAGAATACCTGAGATGCGAGTGAAGTGAGAGGATCTACTTCATGTATTCCAAGGACTCATCTTCCTAACGCTACTCGATTGGTTGGCCATTGATAATTGTTGCTGGTAATCCTCTCAATGATTTCATAAGCCTCATTATAAGACTTAGAAATGAGAGCGCCATTAGCAAAAGCATCCACTACCATCCTCGTGTGAGCATTGAGACCATTATAAAAAGTCTCAAGTTGGTTGCAATGTGGGATTCTGTAATGAGGGCACTTCTATAATAATTCTTTGTACCTTTCCCATGCCTCATACAAGCACTCATCATCCATTTGTTAGAAAGTAGTGATCTCGTTCCTCAACTTAGCATTCTTGCTAGGCGAAAAATACTTCATGAAGAATCTTTCTACTAACTCTTGCCATGTGGAAATTGAATTTGGTGGCAATGAGTTTAACCAGGCTCGAGCTCTATCCCTTAGCGAATATGGGAACAAATTCAATCGTAGTGCATCTTCAGGTACTTCGGCTAACTTGAAAGAATCTCTCACCTCAATGAACAGTCTTAAGTGCAGGTGAGGATCTTCGGTAGGCATTCCACTGAATCGGCCCACTGTCTGAAGCATCTGGAATATTTTGGATTCAGCTCGAACTATTGTGCCTTGATTACAAGTCTCCTAATACCCGGATTAAGATCATGAAATACTGGCACGACATACTGTCTTAAAGCTCTATCCCTATCACCAGCAATAAGGATAGGATTTTGAGCAGGGCTTACTTTGTTTCCTTGATTCAAATTTTTGAAGTTCGTCTCTTCTGTCCTTCTTTGACTTGCTTGTCTTTTCCATTGTCAAAAAGTTCTTTCAATCTCAAGGTCTACAGGGAGTAAATCGATGATTCGATCAATACTCAAAAGCACCTGAAACAAACATAGAAAAATTAATTAAGTTAAAATTAAATAGAAAAATAAACCAAAATGCAAAATTAACAAATTCATAAATAATAACTTCTTAAAACAGTCCCTAGCAACGGTGCCAAAAACTTGGAATGACGGAAACGTGCAAGTGTACACAATCACAACAAGTAATAAAGTGACGAGTAAATGTCAAGTTATCATACCCACAAGGACTGTGAAAAGAATTATTTATGAATGCAATTTAAAACACTTTGGTAAAGAAAAATATTTTGATTTGAGGAGGTGATTAAAAACTAGGATTTTAACTAAGTAAAAATATAAAATAAAAGTTCAAATACACGATTTCAAACGATGATTTTAATCAAGATGACATAATTGTGTTAGATTAATTACATTTATTAACTTAGAATTATTAAACTCATGTTCATGTTGTTACGACTAAATTCACAGGAACTCGGTAATTTGCTAACTTATGAACATACTCACCTACCAAAATCCATTTATCTCATGACTATATCTCTAAGTCAATTCAACCAATTAAACAAATTTTAATAAGCAAATGTGTTAATGCACATACATACTTTTGAAATCAAAATAATCTATTGTACATATCTCTATGCCAATTCAAACAATTAATTCAATTTTCATAAGCAAGTAAAAGATTACGTGAGGTAACAATGTATTTCTACCTTGAAATAGTTTAATCACAATAATTTTGCAAGTTATGCAAGGCTAACGTATCCTTAGATACCATTGTTAATTTAACCCTCAACTACCTTAGATGATTAAACATGCACTGATTAAGTATCGTGTCATTTAATTACAATTTCAATCCGTTTAAATAATTAATTCATTAGTTACCTTACAATTGTAATGCTAGAATAACTTGGTCATGATTTTACTTAATCAAAATATCTTACCGAGGCCTATAACAACACAAACACAATTTTAATAACTCAAATAGACGAAATGCAGTCAACCTAACACGAATTAAATTTAGGCCATATTAATTAAATTAAACATATCAACATCACAAATATTCATAAACATGTTCATAACAACAATAATAAAATTAAAAGGAGAAGGAACAAGAATCAAATCTGGTGTTTCTCCGAGGCTTGACTAGTTTGCTTCGCTCCTCGTTCTCCTCTTGTTCTTGTTGAACCGAGGCTTCCATAAACACTTGAATGCTACTCCAAATGGAGGTTGAAGGAATCTTTTTCAAGAGGAGAAATTGGCAAGGGAATGAGGAAGAAAATGAAGAACAATGAAGAGAGAAAAGTGAGAGAGAAGAGAAGAATGAATGTGATAGAGGGTTGCGCGCAGACCAAGATCAAGTTGTCAAGTCACGGGAAACTCCTATGAACACGCTAAACGCTTGGATCTGAAATGAAACAGAAAATTAAACTTAGAATCAATTAGATTTGAAACGAAAATACCCAAACAATAAATGATCAGCCAAGAATAAAAAACACTTATGAATAACTATTCTTGGAAGCCAAGAACACGAAATTGAATTCAAGAGAGACTCCAAACAGCTGAATCTGAAAAGAATAACACCAAAAACAACAAATTAAATTCAAAATCCAGCAAAACGAATTGAATCAAAGTTAGGATGATAGGATGGCAAGATCAATTAAAAAAGATGACTAAGGAACATTTCTTGCTGCCAAGAAGGGTGCCGATCAGATTCTTGAAGAGTATAATGGCTGGAAACACAACAAAGAGATCAAAACAAGTTAATCAATAGATCGGCACAAGCAGAAAAATTTAAAGAGAAATAAACAACAAGCAAAATAAAGAAAAGTCCTAAGAAGCCTTAAAATCGATAAAGATTTCACAACTCCCTTCAAACGGCTCTAATCTCCCCTCCAATGTGAAACAATGGCAAGAAGAAGGCTGAAGATGGCTCCTACAATCAAAAAGATAGTTAAAACTACTTCTAAAGAAAACTCAAGAGAAAATTCTTGGAGAAACTCAAAGAGAATTTTCACTCAAAAAAAATGTGACTTTAATGTATATTCAATGTAATTTTCATAAGGGTGGCCGACCAAGCCTTAATATAAGCCTCCTAACTATTTTCCAAACCCTATTAGGAAATCTAAAAAAAAACCTAATTACTAATTTCAAGGGGCAATTCGGCCAAGGCTTTTAATGGGCTGCTTGGGCTGAATTTTTTTACATAGGAATTAAATCATAAAGTCTAAAAATTAAAACTAGGTATTTAAAATTTTACAAATTGGGCCACTTTGACAATTTGGCCTGATTTTCAACTAAGTCTAATTTAAATTCCTTGATTGGGCTTGGAACGTCTTATTGGGCCTTGCCTTCAAGAACTTGGGCTTGTAATCTGTTTTCTACCAAAATTGGTTCGTTGATGCTCGTAACTAAGATCCAATGCGCCTTAGCTGCAAGATTCGGTTTCTTGGACCAAGATTTCCAAGATTTGAAATCTTGATTTTCTTGATTCTTGAAATCGCTCAAAATAGCAAAATTGGACCAAGATTCGGTTTCTTGATTTTCTTGAAAACAAGAAAGTGAATCTTGATTTTCTTTTTCCTTCGTATACACATCTAAGGTCTTGCTAATAAATTCTTGAATAGTTCTATTTAGTTTTGAATGCATTTGTCTGGTCTTTGACCTCGTTATTGGGCCTTATGGTAATTTGAGCCCATCATATTCTTGAGCTTGAGTTGGGCCTTTGTGACTCGTATCAGAATGGTTTTTAGATGTGTTTGAAGTGAGTAGCCAAGAGGGGTATTTATAGATTGAGAAGGCTACTAAAAATAGAAAAAATAAGTAGCCATAACATCCCCCCATGGTCGGCCACACATGTGGCAAGTTTGAAGGTTTCAAACATGTTATTTTAAGGTAAGGGCAAATCTAGAAAGGCATAAATAGTGGAGGGTTTTTGAATGCAAATTGAAGGATTCTTCAAGGGCTATTTGCAAGCCAAATAACCAGCCAAAAAATCTGGTTGGGTCAGCATGTATGACGGTTTTGGGCTACCCAGTGTTCGGTTGTATCAGTTTTCTCAGTCCAGCTCAACTGGGTCCCTTTTCATAATTAATTAACAACAATTTATTTAACCCAATTAAATTGTATTAAAATTAAAAATAATTATATTATTAATTAATATTCATAATTTTGACCGTCTTTGGCTAAAAATATAATTCGTCTTGATGCTTCAAAATTGCTTCTCGGTTTTGTGCTTCTAATAATGTCTGTCGAGCCATTTTCGCCCTTTGTGCAAACCTATCGAAAATAATCAAAATTAATCAAAATTTATTATAAAATGAATTAAAATTCAACATGTTAATAATTTAAGTACAATTTAATTATTTTATGATAATTATATATTTTTCAACAAGAATTTTACCGAAACTGCATAAATTTGAGTTAAAAAGAGCATGAAAAAGTGTATATATTTCGTCTTTCCACTTGGTAAGGCTCCTTGTGGTCTACTACGAAGCTCAGTAGGTAACTAACCATCTGGTTCTCCAGATTTTTCATTATTGCTGCTTGACTTCGGATCAAAGCGTTGTTTTTCGCCATGTTTCAACAAGTCCTCTAAATTGTTTGATGAATCGGTTTGAGGTGGTTTTGAGGCTTTTTTATTAAACCCTTGGACTTGGTTGGGTCTATGTTGCATTTGATTATTGTTTGGTCCATTTCATTGATTACTCCAAGAAAAGTTCGGATGGTTCCGTTATGATGGATTGTAAAAGTTGGACTACGGTCCTTGTCCATTTCTATTTTGATACTAGTTCCTTAAATATTACATTGATTTGGGATTTGAAAGGCAATTCTCGAAAGAATGACCATCCCAACAGTATACACAAGAAACTACATTACATTGGCTTGGTGATTGAGCTGTAAAATTATTCAAACCATTAGTGGGAAACTGTTTAACATAGTGGAAATAGAAGATACTTGAGTAAAGAGTGAGATTAATGCGTCCACTTCATGCACTTCGACTACTCGTCTTCCTGAAATTGCTCGATTTGTCAGCCATTGGTAGTTATTGCTTACGATCCTTTTAGTGATCTCATAAACCTTGTTATAAGACTTAGACAAAATCGCAACATTTGCAAAAGCATCCACCATTAATGTTGTATGTGTGTTGAGACAGTTATAAAACATCTCCAATTGTATACAATAAGGAATCCCATGATGAGGACAGTTATGAAGTAATTCCTTGAATCTTTCCCATGCCTCGTACAAAGATTTGTCATCCAATTGTTGGAAAGTTGTTATCTCATTATGCAACTTTGCATTCTTATTTGATGGAAAGTATTTTACCAAAAACCTTTCTGCTAATTCTTTCCAAGTAGATATTGAACTTGTTGGAAATGAATTAAGCCTTGCTCGAGCTTGACTCGCAATGAGTACGGAAACAGTTTCAACCTCAGTGCATCTTCAGTCACACTAGCTAACTTAAATGAATGACTCACCTCCATAAACAAATGAATCTTCTGTGGGCATACCATTAAATTGACCCACCGTTTGGAGCATTTGAAACATCACTGGTTTCAATTTGAATTGGGGTGCCTCGATATCCGGCCTTCTAATTCCCAGATTTAACTCATTAAAAGTGTCTGATGGCACAGTCCCTATATCAGCAATAAGGATTGGGTTGTGCACTAGATTGACTCCATTACCTTGTCCATCGTTTTGATTTCCAAGGTCCATCTCAACTTGTCTTTGAGCAGATCTCTCACGTCTTCTTTGTCTAAAAGTCTGCTCCATTTCAGGGTCCATGAGTAATAGATCAATGATTCCATCTATGCTCATAAAACACCTGAAAATAAATCACAAATAAAATAAAGAATAAATTAGTAGTGTTAGAAACTAAATAAAAAATAAAAACCAAATTGTAAAAATAATTTCACAAAGAATGATTAAGGCAATAGTCCTTGGCAACGACACCAAAAACTTGTAATGAATTGTAATGTGTTTATGCAAGTGTACATAGTCGTTCAAGTAATAAGTAAGTAAAAATGAGTTATCGTGTCCACAGGGACTGTAAAAGCTTAATCAATTTAATTGCAAAATTATAATTAACAATTTGATGTAAAATAAAATTCAATAAATTCGTCGGATACTTTTACTCCAAGAATTTGACCTTAAGATCCAAGACAGAAAATGTGTTGAAAATCAAGTAGTTGATCATTTGTCGAGGCTAGAACAAAATAAGGTAACTTCTTCACTTGTTCCAATTAATGAGAATTTTCCTGATGGGCATATCTTCGAGGTAAGTCGAATTCATGAAACACCTTGGTTTGTTGATTTTGCCAATTATTTAGCATGTGGAATAATTCCTCAAGAAATGACATACCAACAAAGGAAGAAATTCCTTCATGATAGTTAGTATTATTTCTGGGAGGATCCATTTTTGTTTAAACAATATGCAAATAACATAATCAGGAAGTGTGTAGCTGGAAGTGAGATTGACAAGATTTTGTACTACTTCCATTCATCTCCGAATGGAGGACACTTTGGTGATTCTCTCATTACAACGAAGATTTTACAAGCAGGATTCTTTTGGCCTACAATTTTTAAGGATGCGTATGCATATGTGAAAAACTGTGGTAGATGCCAAAGAACCGAAAACATATCAAAGAGGAATGAGATGCTTTTGACAAATATTTTAAAGATAGAACTATTCAACATTCGGGGCATTGATTTGCTGCTCGAATTGGAGAATAAAGCTCACTAGGCTTTGAAGCAATTGAATTTGGATCTTAAACAAGCCGATGAGAGAAGGATGTTGCGGCTTGATGAGTTGGAAAAGTTGAGGTTATTTTCATACGAGAATTCCAAGATGTGTAAAGAAAAATCTAAGAGATGGCATGACAGTCGTATATAACCTCGTGAATTCAAAGAAGGTCAGAAAGTGTTGTTTTTTAATTCAAGGCTAAGGTTATTTTTTGGAAAGCTCAAATCCCGATGGAAAGAACCTTATACCATTTCCATAGTCTATCCATATGGAGCTGTAGAATTATACGACAACCATGGAGGTACGTTTAAAGTTAATGGTCAACGTCTCAAACACAATTGGGATGGTGAAGTTGAACGAATTAATATCTCGTTCAAATTATTAGACCTTTATATTTTCATAATTTTACTTCTTAATAAATAATTAGAAATTATATTTCTTGAATTAGTACATTTAATTAATTTTGTCTAAGGATATTGGAACTTAAGCGGGACCGTTGTGACCCCTCTAACCTTTCTTAGGAATTAATTTAATGTAATATTTTGAGAAGAAATTTTCTAATTAACTTCGAAATTTTTATTTCCATTTTAATTTTTGTTTTTAATATTAATTTTATTTGTTATCTTTAATAAGGGGCTCAAATTGGCCAAAGTACTAATTAGTTTATTTTCTCTTAAGCAGTCTAGTTTGTAAATATAGTCTGGACTCAAGGCCGAAAATAGCAAAATTGAGAAAAATCACCCTCTGTTGCCGTCCATAACGTTCCCTAAAAACCCTAATTTTTCCACCATTTTTACCCTTCTATCTATACTTACCTCCCAAGTCACTTAAGTAGCTACAATTTTGCTACAAGTTTGCCCTAATTCATCACAATATAAACCCCTCTCTACCATCATATTTCTCACAACCCTTCAGGGAATTAGCCTAAACCCTAGCCACTCATTCCTTTCCCTTTTAGCTGTCGTCCTAAATCCCAATGAATCTCCCCAATATCCTTCCCTTGTCGCAAAAACCCTAGCCTATTACCGTCGTGAGCCTTTTGCCAAAGCAACCATATCGTCACTGCATTCCTATAACCGCCACACCCTATCGCTATCGCAAGTTGTGCGCCACCGCAAACCTGTCACTACCGCAAGCCTATCGTCGCAACAAAATCCCTTACTTCATCCATTGTCGAAATTTTGCCTATTTCTCAAGAAAAATCACCATGTCTCACAAAAGAACTAGATCTTCGAAGACCTTTGCTGAAAATCCCATTTTGATTCAAGATGAGGAAATGAAAGAAAGGTTTGATTCTATCTTCAAAAATCAACCTATGATGTCGAAAAAAGGTTTCAACTTAGAGAGCAATGATAAAATGGTTGTGTCGTGGCCAATACGAAAGACAATTGATGCCCCCAATTGGAACTATTTTTGCGATGCACGATTATTGCTCGAAGAGGAGTTAGTTCGAGAGTTCTATGCCAATTTGACTAAGCCAAATGCTATTGAAGTTATTGTTCGCAAGAAGAAGATACCCCTAATTTCTAAGTCCACTAATGATTTGTTTAACCTACTAGATGTTGAAGAAGATGAATATTTTGCCATGATGACAAACATAAATTGGGATTTTCTTCAACAACTGCTTAATGTTGTGACAAATCTAGGGTCCTAATGGATTATAAGAAAGTATGGTAGTCATTCTTGCCGAAAGGAATATCTAAAACCACTGGCTAAGGTATGGTTCTACTTTGTTCAATATAGTTTCATGCATATCTCACACAATTCAACCATCTTGATGGAGTGAAAACTTCTGTTGTATGTAACTATGACAAAAAGGTCTATCAATGTTGGGAAGATTATTCTCAAGGAAATCCATGATTGTGCTAGAAAAAAGATTGGAAGTACTTACTTTCCATCATTGATAACTTCACTTTGCTTAAGGGCCCAAGTTCAAACAAAAGCAAACTGAAGGGCTAAGGTTGTATCACAGCCCATGATCTTGAAAGGTTAGTAGAAAATATCCATGAACTAAACCCAACTGAACTGAGTGAACCAACAGAACCAGAAATTGATGAGTCATCAAACAAATTCGAAACGGAAGCTAACTCAGTTATTGAGACATAAGAAGTAGAATCTGAGAAAAAACCGAATAATCCAAAATTGGTAAAGGAATCGGAAGCCTCTGAACCAATATAGGTGATTAAAAAGGTGTTGATCCTAAGTTTACTATTCCTATGTCTACTTCTTCAAATACTGTGAAGAAATCAAAATTGTCAATTATGATGGATAGGATGAAATTTATACATAACCAACAACAGGCTTATTGAAAATATGCAAATATTAGAGATGATTCTATAAGAAATACTTTTAAAAATATCTCTAGTAGTTTTTTTCGTGAGTTTCCATATTATATCTTCAAGTCATGGAAGGAAGATGAGAATGCAAGCGACGATGAAACATCAAAGGAGGAATATGAGGATGATAAGTCAAATAAATAAAAGGGGGGAACTTCTTGTCTTTAGTTTTTATTTCTTTTTAGGTGTTAATTTTTATTTCCTAGTCAGAATTTTACTTTCGCATAATAAATAGTAAGCATGAATAAAATAAGCTCTATGCCTCTTCGTTAAGAAAAGCAAAGTTATGTGTTAATGGGAATGAACATGTCTCACCTCTCTTTTCTTACAACCCTTCCTTGTGTTCAGTTTTCAGTCATTACTTTGTTTTCGCAATGAGGACATTACTTCTTTTTAAAAGGGGTAAGGCATTTCACATGAATTTTAAAGTATGTTTCAATCTTTTTACTTAAGTATGCTGAAATAAACGAATGTTCAGAGAGAATTTTTATTCATAAGTGTGTTCAAATCTAAGCATCATTTATGATTTTATCTAAGTTATTCTTATGTTATCTTGAGTGATGGAATGCTTGTATGTTCTTTAGACTTATGTAGTATTTGCCATGAAAATTTGATTTCTTTAGAAATAAACATGTATGAAGGTTTAAGTATTTAGAATTGACTTAGTAACTTTCTTGAGGCGAAATCTTAGGAGGTATAAGAATCTAATATGATATAGGCACACTTTCTTTGGATCGTTTGAGCCTTTCAATCCGTACTTATTAATTTAACCCTTGAAACTTAATTTTTGAGCTTAATGGCTTGTTTATTGCAAATTACCTACACCATAAGCATTATTATCATCTTTTTTATTTTATCATGTTCTTTTGCACCTATCTTAACTAAATTTGTCTTTGTGATCAAAGTTTGAGGAAAAATACGAAAAGATGTACATGCTCTTCTCATGTTTAAAAAATAATAATGAAAGAACAAAGGTAAGTTTGTTCAAAAGAATAAAAAGCAAACAAAATTTTGCTCAAAGTCTAAAAAATAAAGGTTGAGCATGAGTTCAGAATAAGTTTAGGGGAGTTCCAAAGACCCAATTGTAGGAAGGTTGTGACATAAAAGGATCCAAGACAAAGTTATGGTTAAGATGATTGAACCTAAAAATTTACTTCTCTTTATCCTTACCTTTAGCCTAGCCCCATTACAACCTAATAAAAAACTTATTGGTTTGATAATTA
This sequence comes from Gossypium hirsutum, assembly GCF_007990345.1. Classification (NCBI taxonomy): domain Eukaryota; kingdom Viridiplantae; phylum Streptophyta; class Magnoliopsida; order Malvales; family Malvaceae; genus Gossypium; species Gossypium hirsutum. Next base: position 37,123,159 of record NC_053443.1, read on the forward strand.
TACCGGCTACATTAGTGGAGAGGAATTGCTAAGTTCAACATATGAAGACCACTAATTAAACCTTGTGATTGTTATGTTTAGTTGATAAGGAAAGCATATTGATTGGTGAATATTATATACGATTTGGAAATGCATGCATACTATGACTCATGTTGGCATTATGTTGTACTTAGTATCGAGCTCCTTATTAATAAAAAGTATTTTTGAGCATGATTTTGTTTATGTATGATTATGTTGGAAGGTTGATGTTGCTTTATCATATTGCAAAAATTGCCCTAGCAAAAAGTTGGGTTGTGCATGAACATTACTCGAGACAAGCAATGGTTTAAGTTTGGGGGTCTGTAAACTCGAAATTATATAGAATTTTTCTATATATTTTTACCACCTTTTGACTTAATAAATATGTTAATCTTGGGTAATTGCTATTATAATAAGTGAATTTTACTTAATTATTAATATTGGACATGAATTTATAAATTATGTGAAATTATTATTAATTACATTATTTTTGTACATAATTTATATTATTTTCATGTTAAATATTAATATGTGAATTTTCACTATGCAGGAGGACCATGAAAGATGTGATTAACATAAATGATGCATGGACATGGACACATCCACTTCATTTGAACTACAAGACCATCAAAAACTAGGTCATAAGGATGTTAAGTTGACCCAATAAAAGCGTGTTGCATGATGAACAAGTCTGATTATTTATTGGACCAAGAAACCGTCCAATAATGAAAAATTAAAGCCCAATTTTGGCACAAGAAAATTGTTTCCCAAAAATAAGCTTTGGGACTTTTTTCTTGAAGGTTCCTACAGTTAGAAATTGACACACAAGTTCACCCTTTGGAACTATCCACCTTATGGCTATTAATAGCATTATTTTGAATTCAAAAACAAGCAACCAAGTCATCCCCTTTCCCACAATTTGTGGCCAGCCACGTATGAGAGAAAAGAGATGGATTTTGAATTCTATTTTTAGCAAACTCTACCCTTGCCTTCACCTATAAATACCACATACCTTTACACTTCTCAAATCATCCCTTCATTCATAACACATCCCTCAACACTCATCTCTCATTCATCATTCTCTTTTCCATTTCCCTATTCTTTTTCCTTGCATAGCCATCCATTTCCCTTACATTCTTTAGTCAACAAAGGCATTCTCAAGACCTTCCTTTGGCCAGCCACCTTACAAAACCCTTAGCAAAAGAAGCATCGAGCAAAATAGAGGAACACATCAGTCAGAAAAGATTCGAAAGGCTGCTGAATTGAATTAGAGTTTACTCTTTGCTCTTGTTATTTAATTTACTTATGTTTGATATGTGTTTATTGTTTTTGACATCAACGATGATATTTTAAATCATACTTTCTATGATGATTATGTTAATTCAATAAGATTTATTTGATTCATGTTTAACATGTTTATGCTTCAGCCGATCATATTTTCAATTAAAACCAAGATGTATGTCATTCATACGTGATTGGGTGCATTCAGATTAGCTGAGCAATCCTAACCAGACGACAGCTAGTAGACACATAATTGAAAAGTGCAATACTCAATTTAGATCATTAAACCTGACTAAATTAGAGGTTCATAATATCTTTAGTTTGCTCTATTATCTTGCACAGTTTTTAGGTTTAGGTGATTAAACTGTTGCAAACATAAATGTCCCTGTGACCTCGTATCGTTTCAACAAATGTGATACAAGAAATAGCTTGGTATTGTAATACCCTCAACCTGACCCGAATCTTCAAGTCCAGATCTTGAGTTTTTTTTACATAATTTACTTAATAAAATTTCTAAACAGCCTTCTTATACTTTTGACTCAAGACATTTTCCTTAACATTTACCATAATTCATTATTAAAAAAACAAGGAAATATATTCAAACATCATACATTATATTTATAAAAACTTATTACAATACATAAGATTAATAAAACAAACTCATATGGCGTGATCCTACAATATGCCACTTGCCCAAACAAGTCCACTGTATGCATAGTTTCCCGCCGTTCGCCGCTTCTCTAGCGTACTCCTGTCTTGTCCCTCTTAGCAAACACACTTAAATAGAAACACCTAAAATATACACATAACATTTCGTAAGTTTAGAGGAACTCAATGAAATTAGACACAACATACCTTTTTAACTTATCATGAATTCCTCATCTTGAATATTTGGGTTTTCTCATATCTGTCTTGGCCGGATACCTTCACATTGTCAATTAAATGATCGCATACTTATAGACCACTCACAATTCTCAACGTATCATCATTCATCTAACTGTTTGGCTATCTATAGATCTTAACAGACGATACTCCATTTTTCTTTTCTCTTCAGAAAATTTTAAACATTTATTCTAGAACAATTAATCAGAGACATCATACTTAGTGGATACCACTTACTAATCTTGCTAAATCAGACATTAAATTGAACTATATTCGGTCTCAAACTAATACATACTCATACTAATGAGAACCACTTAAGGTTATTCAGAAGAATTCCACATGTCTTTGTTATAGAGAACAAAACCTCCAAATTAACGAATAACTCAGATTCCCTTAAGTCTTAGAACATATAACACCCCAAAATTGATCCTATGAACTAGATCCAAATCTTAGGTGTTACCACTCTAATACAGAATTAAGCCTAAATACACTTACCAATCTCTTATTCTATACACATTCACACATTTCAGATTATAATCCTTACCTTATACTATATCATCAGCTATGCGCCCTACGTATACGCTGGAAACATCAATTGGGCGGACAGGACCACCCCGCTCAGATTCCTTCGGGTTACTCGCCTAAACTCAGGACCTGCAAATACTAGGTGTTACAGAACAAGAAATTATACTATTCACATTTAATAAATACTAGATAACTCAAATTTTCACCTTAATAACATGTATAGCTCAGACTAAAAAACCCTTACATCAAATATGCCCTTATAATAAACTTGACAGATAACCCAGGTGGATACCCTTATTTAACATACTGATTCATACTTCATTTCAAGAAACTTCCTTTAAAACTTATTCAATTTCATCACAGAACTTTTCACACCAAATAGTTTCAGACAAATCATATCATTATCATAGATTTGTCAGAATACACCACAAGGGCTAGACAAAGATACACCACAAAGGCATCATATGGGATACGCCATAAAGGCTAACAGAATATGCCACAAAAGCATCATATGGAATACACCATAAAGGCTAACGAAATATGCCACAAAGGCATCTTATAGAATACGCCATAAAGGCTAATAGAATATGCCAAAAAGGCATCATATGGAATACACCACAAAGGCTAACAGAATACGCAACAAAGGCTAAACAGAAAACCATCCAGGCACCCTATGAACTATCGTATTTGCGATATAGATTTTCTTAAACTCACATCACATGAGGTTTTCCCATCATCGCCCTGGGACACGCAAAAATCCTCAACCAATAATTGTGACTCATTTTCCCCTTTTCAGAAATATATCATGGCCATGGACTTTCTTCAAAATTTACAAAACATAATTCGTGTTCACTGTCTTGACAGACTTCATCAATTACCACTGTGGTGCCAAAACTCACATCACATGACCTTTCAACACTTAGTTACACCCTATTTTCCCAACCTTATTACTCATACGTCAAATCTAACATAAATACCCACTCAAATATGCTAAACTCATTTACTTAACCAAATCGCACTCAGTACACATTTTACGCACATCAACATGATCTCATATCATAATATACATCTCAGGCACACAAGGCATACATACATAGTTGCTTCACAGAATCATGCACACCCATACATACAATTCACTACCTATTAGACTCACTTGTATACTAAACTAATATTTCATAATTATTTTCAAGAATTATTCAAGTATTCGCACGTTGCTTTTAGGAACATCAATCACAAACAATCTATATAAAAGGACTTGTATGAGTCGATATTATAGACTCACCTTGCTAAAGGTTAAAATCCTCAATTTTGAATACCTTTCACAAACTCGCAGCATCAACTGCTTAAAAGAACATGGATTCACCATTAAACCCATTTAAAGACATATTTCTAAAATCTCATCTACAGATAACCCTCATGCAAGACCTCTTAATGATAACTTATTGCATATATATCATAGTACCCTTACTCTTAACATGCGAAATTGTCAGACTTACTAGGAGATAGAACATCCTTTAATTATTCCCAAAATTTTTAGCGTCCAGTCTAATGAGGAAAGCTAACATTTAAAATAAAGAAAAAAAAACAGAGAGCGATATTGAAGAAAGAAGAAAACTTCCCCACAAACCCTTCTACACATATATATAACCAACTTCCCCTTTAGAGGAATTTAACAAGTGTCACTTGAATTCATAATTTTTCCTTCTTATTGTCCTACAGGTTCTGAGAAAAACATAAATGAAGATTCTGAACAAATATTACTTGACCGGCCAATCTCATTTGACTTCCAATCATATCTTGTACAAACTTAACAAGTATAGTACCTAGACAAATATTTGCTTAACAGAATATAAATATTTCGCGGTAACTCATGCAACAATTACCTTTTTGCTTAACAGAATATTTTTCTTTGAAATACCCGAATTAAATTTTCATTTACTTACACGATGGTTACTATACGCCCACTCTTATTCACCAAAAGAAAACAAATGGGCGGATTATAATTCGCTAAACAGAAAATTTTACTGCTACACGTCTTAATCTTAGATCAGCCAGACTTGGGGTAGAACAAGTATGGTCTATATGAAAACCTTACCCTGACCCGGTCTGACCTGTAACATCAACAAAAAAGTAGTGCTTGTTGACTCAATAGGTTAATGGAAGGCCGAGAGGCCCTACTAGGTTAATGAGTAGCTAATTAGATAGAACCCAAAATAAGAGTTAACTATGAACACTGAAATGAGTTAGTCTTCTGCCTTTCGATATGGTAATATTTACAATCTATTTATGTCGATATTTATTCTTTCTTTAAATTTCCTTTTTATCATCATTTTATGAATTATCGTAATATAGTTCGGTTAGATTACTAGTTAGACCTGTTAGCGTAGAAATTAATATTAGTTTAATCTATGTTCCTTTGGGTACGATCCTCAAAGTACTTTCTCTACTTCGTTATACAAACTATATTACAACCTATCTCGCATACTTGTGGACACAGCCTTATTTGATATCTTTAGTTGTAGTATTCTCACTCTCGACGATAATACGCCGGGAGGCAGTCACCTACTACCAATAAACTAAACTGATACGAGTCTCAAGGCCCAATTTCATGCCCATGGATGTGATGGGCTTAAACTACCTCAAAGCCCAGTAGCAAGGTCAAAGGCCAAGCAAATGAAATCAAGAATCGATCAAAGACAATATGTGAGGATGAATATTTTTAGGAAATAGGGAATGATACATGCACAGAATGGGTGAAATTTATTAAAGTTAATTCAACCAAACCGCCAATTTTCAAGCTAAAAAGATTAATCAACTTTTGACAAATTTTTGGATGGGATCCAAACATTTATAGGCTTATATGTCTGAATAGTGGTTGAAAAGCTATCTATTAGCTTCAAAACACACTTTGAATCACTTGATTTTGAGTTCGGGAGCTCAAGTTATGACCATTTTAGTGAAGATTGCGTGAGCAAAATTTCTAAACAGAAATATTACGGAAATTAGAAGTTTTAAGCTTTTTAATTGAGTATAAATCATATTGGGTTCAAGTTTAAGGTAAATCATATTGGGTTCAAGTTTAAGGCTTAATTTTTATTATATATAAGCACAATATTATATTTATTAAGTCTTATTTATTATTTATTTATTCTGAATTTTGGATAATTTTTAAGTATTTTAAATTATTTAGAAGTTTTATGTCAATAAAAAAGTTTAGTTTAAAACTAATTGTTATTTAGGTTAATTAGAGTTTCAGTATACTTAAGAGTTTTATTTGGATTTACTTAGCTAGTCTATATAAAGGTCTCTTCATTGTACACAATTATTCAACAATCAATTTATTCATTATTCACTTTGAGTCAATAAAATTCTTTTTTAGTTTTCTATTTAAGAATTTCTCGAGTGTTCTTTTAGTAGAGTTTTAACAATCTTTTCATATTGTGAGGATCATTTTCAATCTTTTTCTTGCCAAGTTTCCTTTCTTTGGAAGGGAAATTAAAACCGTTTGAAGGGTGTTGTGGATTCATTGGGTTTCTAAGACTCCTTAGGACTTCAACACGTCATCTTCATCTTTTCCATCTATCTGTTTTATTTTCTTCTTTATTCTATTTTGTTCCTATTTAATTATCCAAATCTTTGATTTATTTAATTTTTTTCTATATTAATTATCTTTTTAAATTGCTTTCTTTAATTTTTAAATTATCATATTGGACTTGAATTTGTTTACGTTTCAGGTTGTGTCAAAATCCAAATTTTCATTCCAAACGTCTAGAATCCTGGGCCAAATTCGTGGTGTGGACAAACTTATGATCCTATTCCGCATACTTTTCTATATCATAAACTTATGTTTAGATCAAAATCCAACCCTTACGAAAAAGAAAAAAAACCTTCCACAGATGTTGCAACCATCTCCGCGTATGGGTCTTAACCTTCACTTCTAAAAGAAGTGGTCTAGAGATATTTAAAGGAGGTTTGATGAAGATAGAACCCCTTCTCAACATCATCTAACTCTACATAAAGCTTTGTAAATAACAATCTAGGTTGAACACTGTCTTATGATCATCTTTTTGACATCATACTCTTCAAGTAGCTCGATCATAGTATATATGACCAGATTTGTAGACATTAGAATGTTGTAGAATAGAGTAGATAATATTCACACATTGGGAAATGATTTTCCTACTGATTGTTAACTTCAATTCTTTTAAATTTATGTTGTTCCTGAACATCAAGTTTAATGGACGTCTAGAATCAAACACAACACGATTAATGTAACAGACTTTTCCGCTATAATGGACTATCGCACCGAATCTCTCTCGTATTTTTTCATAACCTACATATTAAAAAATGTATATAATAAAATAGCTGCAACAAAACAATTGCATTAAATTTGCATCAATAATAATATATTCGTAACAATATATACATATAACACTAATATAGAAAAAAAAATTCATGTTAGTTTCCTTGATATATCTTTGTGATTGAAATAACAGGAGGCGAAATAAACTTGACGTCGAATCTAACTTTTTTCGATCAAAAGGATGCCGTAAATATGCGAAGTCATCCTTTTGGTTGCACGCTTGGTTGAAGTTTGAATTTACGAATTCCAACAAAATATAGTACATAAAACATACGAATATTAAAAAGAGTAACTAATAACTTATTTAACAAAAGGTTGTAGGTACACTCGGATTAAAAGTCAAAATTACAAGGCTAGAGAAAAACAAATGGGAATGGTTGATACAAAGTTTTGTATAAACGATTCTGGGGAGAACTTTGTAATTCTCTATCTACAATTGGAATATTTGAAAGTTGAAATCGCCATCTAATGCAACGGAATCTAGGTGTGTTATGCAATTCTTGATTTTTTTTCTAACCATGCTATCTTATGTAGGGATGAGCGTTTAATCGAATTAAATCAAATGAAAAAATTTTAAGTTAATTGAGTTAATGAATCTATTTTATCATCCTAACTCGATTTTTAAATTTTCTCGAATTGAGTCGAGTGAGATGGAATTCAAATCGAATATATTTGTTCGATTTAAATTTTAAAAAAGTAACTTTGGGTCATTGTAACCATTGCCACTTACCGTAATTAAATTTGTTGTTAACTTTTATCTCCTCATGATTTATTTATTAAATTTTTTATATACAGGTTAATTTTTTTGCTTGCTTAGTTGCTTTAATTATCTTCTGATTTTTGCCACTATGTATTTTGAAATTAAAAAATATATATTAAATATAAAAAATGTGATTTTTTTTAATAAAAGTTATCTTAAAAATAAAATGTAAAATTGATACTAACATAAAATTTTAACACGAATACTTTATGACATTATCAATAATTCAATTTTAATAGAAATTTATAAAAATTTAATATTATTAAACAATCCAATAATATAAATAGTACAAAATGTGAAATTTAATTTAATAATATAAATAGTAGATATAAATAAAATTATTACTATTTAGGTTTAGAAATTTTTTTTGGATGATTTTTTATTTGGGGTAAAGAGTGAAAAGTAAAAGTTTAGGAAAAAAATAAAAAGTTTTGAGAGTTGAAGGAGCAAAATTTTGGGGGAAAGTAAATGGGAGGAAAATATTCAAAAAAAAATTGGGAGGAAATGAGTTTGGGGTAGATGGGAGTGGGATGGGAGGGAAGTAAAAGTTTTGAGAAAAAGTGAAAAGAAGTAAAAGTATTAGGGAAAAAGTAAAAAAGTTTAGAGATATGAGGTAAAAATATAAAATATTATAATTTGTTACTCGATTTATTCGAGTTATTTAAATTCGAAAATTAAACCCAATTCAAACTTGAAATTCAAAAAATAATTCAAATTTATTCGAATAACTCAATTCTTTTTAAATCGAAATTTAAATTTTTTAATTTTTTTCAAATAGAATTGAGTTTTGTTTACTTATAATCTTATGTTGATTTCCGGCTAAACTCACTATTTTGATTTTTTATTTTATTTTATTTTATAGAACATTAAATTTAAAACCCCCTGTTGGAACACATGTTACCTTCATGTTGAACTCCTCCTCTTACGTGGCAAATTCAACCTACATTTATTATTTTTTTAATCTCTAAAAAATATTTTAGTATACAAAAAGTATCACCACGTGTCATGATGATAGATGTGGTGCTTTTACCTTGCACAAATAAAAATGTGAACCATTTTTTAAATAATAAAAATTGTGTTAAAAAAAACCTAAAATATGAGGGCAATTTATCAATAAAAGTTTTTTTTTTAAAAAAAATTATCGAAATGGGCTAATTATTTAATTATTTACCGGAATGGTCTATTTTCCGTGAAATCGCGTCCGCGTCAGCAACTCACGCTGACGTGGATGTGATTTCGGCCCATGCGTGAACAGTACCCAACGGTCCAAAAAAAAAGGTATAAATCCCCCCTTTTTATGTGTACTTTATCCCTTTTTTTGGTATTTTGCCCCTAATAATACATATTAATGTATTACTGTAATATGTAGCTCAAATTATGTATTGTAGTTAATATTCATAATATTGTAGCTCAAATTATGTATTGTAGTTAATATTCATAATATTGTAGCTCAAATTGTCAATCCGTCTATACTATTGTACTAGTAATATATATTAATGTAATATTGAAAAGTTAATTGATTAAAAATAAATAAATGCAACAAGTACAAAAAAGATTCAAATTTATTGGCAAGAAGATTCAAACCAAGGTACTAAGGGAAAAGAGCAAGCATCTAAACCAACTAAACTAAACTAATTAATTGATATATTATAAAAACGTTGTTATCTTAATTATATTACTTATGTTCTAATGATTTATCGGACCTATTCCATACACGTGTCAAATCAGAAAAAATAATACAACAATTCTGTAAAAAATTCCGGTGTTTACTTCAAATAAATAAGGAAAATAATGATTTGAATGTTTCAAAATTCAATTTTAAACCGAAAAAATCAAAATTTAGAGGCAAAAAAGGATTTTTTTCGACGAAAACTGCGGCAAACCGCCTTCGGCTGTTTGTCAGCGCGTAGATCTCGAAAAGTTATTCGAAATCACAAAAAAATCGTCTCAATCGGACAATCAAGCCAAAAGTTATGGCCTTTCAAAGTTTTCCAAGCTAAAAAACATAAACTGTTCATGAATTATTGCTTCCACGTCAGCAAATCGCGCTTACGTGGACGTGATTTGTTGCCACGTAAGTAATCGCGCTGACGTGGACACGATTTGCTGACACATTCCCTGACATCGTGCTGACGTGGACACGATTTCGGAGAAAATGGCTCATTCTGGTAAATAATAAAATACTGGGTCCATTTTGATAAATTTTAAAAAATAGGACTTTTATGTGTAATTTGCCCGAAGTAATTTATCAGCCAATCTTCCAACTCAGTTTCAAATTCTGTACTTAATTAGTTGTTTGTTTGTTTTATGATTAAGATTGTAATTTTGGTTGTGAAAAACTAATTTTAAATACTAAAACTTTGAATTTTTTAATTATTAGATAATTATATAAATAAAGTAAAACACTTTGTTAGCAGGTTGCATGATTTGTGAGGATTTTTTGGACTCGACCATAAGATGACTGTTAATAATATTTTTATTTTATTATTTAGATATTTTTATAATAAGAAAATATTTCTGTTTTTGTTTGAAATGATATTTTGCTTAAAATTTGGCAAGTCTACCATAAGACTAGCTCAACTCAATTGTAGCAACTGCCAACTGCTGAAGGCCATAGACTTATAAATTAGTAACTACTCCTTATGGTAGCTCAAAGCTTTCTTTAAATCTCCATTGCCGAACACAGTTTGGATTCACCACTTTACCATCACTGCAATATCAGAAAAATCAACTAATCATCTTTTGTCCTACATTTAAAACAACCAATAAAAGCAAAACAACCTAATGGCCGTACCTAGAAGAATGATTATTTTCATCTTCATAACACTAATCCTCGGATCCTTCTTGGTTAAATGGCGATGGCTGCAACCTCGACAACCCCGACGAAAGCCAACGATCATGTGCTGATGTGCCAGAAGATGAGGATGATTTCGACGATACTTACAAGGTTGTCGACAACAAGAAGATTTCATCCGAGATGATTATAGTTGGAAAATAACTCTATGGCTTGCTGCTGCTGCTGCTGCTGCTGAAGTTAGTGATCCATTGTTTCCTTTTCTCCAATCCAAGCTTCTTTAGAAGCTCTACCCATGGTTCTAAAATGTTTTCAGTTGGCATCTTTAAGTTACTAGTATTTCCATTTTTCTTTTATTATTTTTCTCATGTTTGAAGGGTTTTTTTTACTTTAGTTCTTCCGATTGCATGTTGTTTTTTCGGCTTTATTTATGGGTTAGTTGAGTTTTGTAGATTTTAAAATAAAATAAATAAATACCCTTTTGTTAGGCGAAAAAAAAGTTGTTCTCTGTTTTAATTCTTGAATATCTAACTAAATTAGTACACGACAAGTAATTAATAAATAATTAAAATAATTCATTTTGTAAAATTATTTATTATATTTTTATAAATAAATGAATAATTACATAAATTTTGAAAAAAAAACATATAAATTTAAAATCTTTAATTTAATCATCTCAATCAAAACTTTATTTATTATATAATTTTTTAATAAATATATTTATTACATAATTTTTATATATATAATAATATAATATTAATGATCAAAATGAAATTACTAAAGTTAAATTCAAATTTTCATACCACAGTATTGGTAATAGATGAAGAGATTGTGGACAATAATATGAAATAGATTTAGAAAGTAGTGTAAAAAATATATCTTATTATATAGAATAAAATACAGTTCCTAAAATATTATTTCTTTTGTAGTTAAAATATATACCATGAAGTGAGTCGAATTACTGTTTAGCTAAAACATATTTTTATGTAAAGTTAATTATAAATATTATATACGGTAAACAGAGACTCCAGCTAAACCTGGGAAGAAAACAAACTACTAATGGATAAAAATTTTACAATAAATTAAATTTTTCGGATAAAAAATTATATAACAAATATACCTATTAAAATTTCATATAAATATTAGAATTATTTTGATTAAAATGATAAAAATAAAAGTTTTATGGGTAATATATGTAGAAGCTCAATTTCATCTAGCCCAAACAAAAACCAAAAAATAAATAAATAAAATAAAAAGTCCATTAATACTAAGTCTATTTACAAGAACACAAACCCCAACCCAAACCTGCTAACTGAACCCAATACACCCAAGCCCGAATACAAAAAAACTCAAAAGCCCAAAACTTAAAAATTTTTAAAAATCCTAATCCCTCTCGCACCGTGGTCTCGTCACGTCGGCAGGCGTGCCATTTGACACTTCCTCTGCCACTACCGCCGTTGACTTCGCCCTCTACCACCACCACTTGTAAAAGAGCAAGAAGACAAAAAAGCAAAAGACAGGAAAACAAAAATAGTGAACAAGCAAAAAGGAAAAAAAACAAAAACAAAGAAAAAAAGACAATATATTTGTATTTTGATTTGGCTATAAAAGCCAAACAAAAATCCTATGTGATTTTTTACACTGAGAAATCGAATTCAAAAAAGAATAGAGTTCTAAAAAATAATTTTTTTGTTCTTTTTATTCGAAGCAAACATAAAAAGAAAAAACAAAAAAAACAAAAACAAAAAAAGAAAAGGTTTTTACCTATTTATCGGTCACTATCACCACGGTGGTCTTCGCCGATTTGAAAGGTCTTCGAATCCAGTGGGATTCAACGAGGGCCTTGTCGAAAAAGATTGAAACTAAAAGGTTTATTTTTTTTCTTTTTTGGACGGCATTTTAGGGGTTTTTTTTACCCTAGATCCGCGGTCTATACGTCAAAGGGTCCAAAAGGAAAAAAAATTTTGGTACTCCGGCCACCGGAGGCGGCGGCCTTCGCCGCCGATGACCGATGGCCGTGGCAGAGACCAACTGCACTAGGGCTGGACGGAGGGGACATTTCAAAGACAAAGGGAAGAAAGAATTTTTTTTTTTACAAAAACTAAACTCAAATGATTTTTTATTCTCTATTTTTTTTACTTGTATAAGTGTCTAATACGACACCGTTTTGGGTTTGACTTCCAGGCACCCAAAACGACATTGTTTAAGGGACGACCCGAAATTCGACCCGACCCCTCCTAAAATCCGCGTGTTTTTGAAGGGAGGGGCTAATTTTCTGCTAAGTCCTTCCGCCTTTAAGGGTTTTTCAAAGTGGTCCTAATTTTGTTCTGTTTCCTTTTTTAAAATTATACCACTTAATTTTGAATTGTTTCATCTTAGTCCCCAGACTATCGACCCTTTGGGGAATGACGTGTACTAGGTTTGGGTTATTTCCCCTTTTGGTCCCTACACTTTACTAAATTTTTAATCTGACCGTTTTTTACTGTTTTATTTATTTATCCCTAAAATTCATTATGGTTTCGATTTAATCCTCTGTTTATTTAATCCCACCCCTTTCTTTCTGTCATTTAATTTCCAACACTTTTAATCTCCTCATTTATATTTTTACCCTATAATTTGCGTAACTTGCATTTTTATCCTTAAGGTACTTAATCATTTCATTTTAGTTTTTTTTTTTATTTTTAAATGTTGATGTAGTTGTTAAATGATTATTATTGCTAATTAATGTTTTATGTTTAACATTTTGTCATTGCTAATATTATACAATCATGATCATAGCATTATCATACTTTCTTTTATTATTTTACTATTATTACCATTATTAAGTAGTATTATTAATCAACTAATTTTTTCCCACTACTACTTTTTTTATTATTTTATTATCATTGTTTTTACTCACGTAAGTTATTTTATTTTTCCCACTACCATATTATACAACACGTTTAAATATTCATTCATTTTTATACCAACACTCAAATAAATTAATCGCATATTGCACTGAATGTTGTGTTCGTTTTTATACGATGCAATTTGGTCATTTGAATTGATGCAATGTTCTTTATTTTGAGGATTCGAGAAATTGCGCCCCTAGCTTACGAGGTACGATTTTCTCCTTGAATCGAAATAATCGAATATCCCTCTTTTTTAAAAAAAATTTAAAAATATATAAGATTTTGACAATAATTCAACAGTGAGCGTTCTTATTCAAGATTTTGTGCCCCAATTTACGGGACATGACTTTTCGTTTTGGTTGACCCGAAATGAAAAAAACCTCCTCACTAAAAATTCAATTTAGATTGAGACATTTTCAATACAATCAAATAACATCACGTGAAAGGGATCGTGTTTTAAATCCTCTTCAAATTCTCCATTTTTGACGCTAAGACACCAAGTAATCAACTAGGTACCAATTTTGGGCGTTATGAGTGTGCTAATCCTTCCTCATACGTAAGCGACTCTCGAACCTATTTCTCAGATTTTGTAGATCGAAAATTATCGTTTTAGTAAATTTAACCTTTTATTAAAATGATTAAATCTCGAGGTGATCCAATCACACCTAATAAAAAGGTTTGATGGCGACTTCATCTTCATTATAAAATAAAAATTGATTTCCAAAAAGGGTTTCGACAACTTGGCGACTCCACTGAGGACTAATAAAAGAGTCAAGCCGTGAGTTGATTACTTTTCGGTCTTTTTGTTGGAAATCAAGAATTCAAGTTTAATTTAATTTGTGATCTTTTCTTGCATTTCATCATTCATGTTTTGGTGATAAATAATGTCTTTATTATCTCGGGTTACATACATTTATTTTATTGGTTCGAGATCTTCTCTTCGTATATTTCCACATATATTGCACGTCATAATCGTTCCATATCACCCTTCTTAGGTGGAAGTGAGAAGCTATTTCCTTCGTGAGGTCTTCACCTCCGTGTAGGATAGTGGATTACTTTCGAGATACATCCGTACCTATGTCTTCGTGAGGTTTTCACCTCCGTGCATACATAGGGAAATGTATTTTTCTGAACTAAATTTAGTTTGTATGAGCCTCTCAGGGGTGAAGATTGAGAAATCTGCCAATTTGGGTACCCTTACTTTAAAACCAAACTACATGTAGTGAACCCTAAGAGCCTGCCCTAGGAAAAACCATGTCAAACCTTTAGTGGTTACCCAAATAAATTACAAAGAATAAACATTTTAATTGGTACCCTTTGCTTTGTTTTCAAGCTTTATACAAAATATTAACTTGTTTCTCTTTGTTTTGGTTGTGGTTGCCCATTTTCATCTTAGAAGAAAGGTGTTGATTCATGTTCAGTTGCTAAATAGAGAGTTTGTCATAGAAAAAAGGGTTTCTTGATAAAGTGGAAGTATTCGTTTTATGTAAATAAACTCGTTTTCTAGTAAAGTTTTTCTAATAGAATTGAACTAAAATTAGTGTCATTTTGCATGCATCTTTTCCATTCTTTACATGCATTAAATTTCATGAAATCCAAAAGTGTGTCGAGTTCAAAACTCTAGCACAAAGCCTGATGGACAACAAAGAATTGGAATTCTTTGAAGATATCGAGAGGGAAATATGTTTGTGCCTCTAAAGAGGGAATTGAAGAAGAGAACTTATCAAGAATTTGTCCCTACACCCCTGGAAATGTTCTGAACAACTGGATTGTTGAAGAAATCTTTGTAGTTTTTAAGACTACTTCAGAGTAATATTGTTCAGAACATACCTATTGCACTAAGTCTAGAAAAAACAGGGATCCTTTTGTGAAAAAGACGCATATCCATTATCTTTATTCCAATGAAAACAATACATTTTTATGTCCCATTTGGCAAACATTTTACTATTTCCTTCATTCATACTCATACCACACATATAATCTTTCTTGAATATATTTGTTCTCTGGGTCTTCTTTTAGTCCTATAACAAGTCTCCAGGTATCAATAATATGAGTAACACTGCTACTCACTTGGAGTTTCCTCTTGAGCAAGATATGTGTCTAGAGGAACCTCATGACTTTGAAGATGATCGAGATTATAACTTGTTTCCTGGTTTGTTAAGGATGGTAGAGCAAGATGATAAATAGATCCTACCCCAAAAAGATTCAATAGAAATAGTGATCTTAGGGGATGAATAAGCAAAGAAAAAAGTAAAAATCGAAACGTGCATCATAGCAGAGACAAGGCAAGGCCTCGTTGAGTTACTCCAAGAATTTAAAGATGTCTTCGCATGGTTGTATTAAGACATACCTAGTTTAAGTACTGATATCGTGGTACATCAGTTTCCCATAAAGGAAGAATATAAGTCGGTTCAGTAGAAACTTCGAAAGATGAGACCCGACGTCCTGTTGAAAATAAAAGAAGATGTCAAGAAATAATTTGACGTTGGTTTCATACAAGTAGTCAAATATTCGAAGTGGGTACCAATATAGTCCCCGTCTCTAAAAAAGATGGGAAAGTGCGAATGCGTGTGGATTACAGGGATTTAAATAAGGTCAGCCCAAAAGACTATTTCCTGTTGCCTCACATCGATAACCTAGTGGACAACACGACAGGTCATTCACTGTTATCCTTCATGGATGGTTTCTCCAGATACAACCAGATAAAGATGCATCCTAAAGATATGGAGAAGACCACATTTGTAACAATGTGGGGAACATTTTGTTATAAAGTGATGTCATTCGGACTGAAAATTACGGGAGCAACATATCAAAGAGTCATGGTAACTTTATTTCATGATATGATCCACAAAAAATTGATGTTTATGTTGATGATATGATAACAAAATCCAAAACAGAGAAAGTGCATTAGAAAATCTTGAGGAAACTATTTTTGAGGTTGAGAACATTCCAACTAAAGCTGAATCCAGCAAAATGCTTTTTCGGGGCCACGTCAAGTAAATTGCTGGGATTTATAGTCAGCGAGAAAGGGATCGAGATTGACCCGAAAAAATTCAAGGCTATACAGGAGTTACCACCACCGTGTACCCAAAAGGAGGTCCGGGGTCTCCTAGGGAATTTAAATTACATTTCTCGGTTTATTTCACAACTAACCGAGAAATGTGACTCCATATTCTGTCTCCTTAAGAAACGTGATTAGTCGATGAGGAAAGAAAGAGCAATCTATTACCTCAATGAGAAGTTCACTAAATGCGGGACAAGATATTCGTCAATCGATTAAGCTGTGTTGCGCCTTAATTTGGACAACCTAGAGGCTGAGACAATACATGTTGTACCATACGACTTGACTCATCTCAAAAATAGATCCTCTAAATTAAATGATGGAGTCGGCCGCGTTGAATGGAATAATGGCTCAATGGAAAATTCTACTATCTAAATTCAATTTAATCTATGTAAACCAGAAGGCAGTAAAGGGGAGTGCAATAGTAGATTTCCTAGCTAGCAGAACTCTAGAAGATTACAAGCCTTTAAATTTTGATTTCCCAAATGAGCATCTAATTTATATTGCAACCACTGAAGAACGTGATCCAAGAGAACATCCCTAGAAACTAAATTTTGATGGTGCCTGAAATGCCATGGGTAATGAAATTGGGGTAATCTTGGTAACCCCATACGGAGATCATTATCCTTTCACTAGTAAACTTGATTTTGATTACACAAATAATATGGCAGAATAAGAAACGTGCATCATGGGTATCCGTGTAGCTATAGAATGCAATATCAAGACACTAGAGGTAAATGTGGATACTACACTAGTAATCTATTAACACAAAGGTGAATGGGAAATAAGAGATCCCAAGTTGATTAATTATTGAAAGTTGGTTCTCGAGTTAATTGAGGAGTTTGATGACATCACCTTCTGTTAGCTCCCGCGATATGAAAATCAAATAGCCGATGCCTTGCTACCTTAGCTTCCATGATCAAAGTGAACAAACAAGAGGATGTAAAACCTATCCAGGTGAGCATTTATGAGGCCCTGGCCCATTGTTACAACGTTGAGGAAGAAGAAAGGGATGATCACCCTTGGTACCATGACATATTGCAATATGTAAAGAATCGTAAATACCCTGAACAAGCGACTGAGAATGATAAAAGGATGCTAAGAAGGCTAGCCAACGAATATGTCCTTGATGGGGAGATTCTATACAAAAGAAGGAAGGATCAGGTTCTACTAAGATGTGTGGATGTTGTTGAGGCCAACAAAGTCCTAGAAGAAATCCATTAGGGAATTTGCGGAACACACGCCAATGGTTTTAAAATGGTCAGGCTAATCATGAGATAAAAATATTATTGGTCCATCATGGAAGGGGATAGTTTAATACGATGCCATTTTCGGTTTGACTTCCAGACGCCCAAAGCGATGTCGTTTAAAGGCCGACTCGAAATCCAAACCGACCCCTCCTAAGATCCGCGTGTTTTTGAAGGGAGGGGCTAATTCCCTACTAGGTCCTTCCGCCATTAAGCATTTTTCAATGTGGTCCTAATTTTTTTTGTTTCCTTTTTTTAAATTATACCACTTAATTTTGAATCGTTTCATCTTAGTCCCCAGACTATCGACCCTTTAGGGAATAACGTGTAGTGGGTTTAGGTTATTTTCCCTTTTGGTCCATGCACTTTATTACATTTTTAATCTGACCGTTTATTTACTATTTTATTCATTTATGCCCTAAAATTTCGTCATGGTTTCGATTTAATCCTCTGTTTATTTAATCCCACCCCTTTAATTTTTCTTATTTAATTTCCAACACTTTTAATCTCTTTATTTATTTTTTTACCCTTTAATTTGCGTAACTTGCATTTTTATTCGTAAGTTTCTTGATCATTTCATTTTAGTTTTTTTTATTTTTAAATGTTGATGTTGTTGCTAAATGATTATTATTGCTAATTAATGTTTTATGTTTAACATTTTGTCATTGCTAATATTACACAATCATGATCATAGCATTATGATACTTTCTCTCATTATTTTACTATTATTACCATTATTAAGTAGTATTATTAATCAACTAAAATTTTTCCCACTACTACTTATTATTATTTTGTTATCATTGTTTTTACCGACGTAAGTTATTTTATTTTTGCCACTACCATATTATACAACACGTTTAAATATTCATTCGTTTTCATACCAACACTCGAATAAATTAATCGCATATTGCATTAAATGTTGTGTTCATTTTTATACAATGTATATTTGGTAATTTGAATCGATGCAATGTTCTTTATTTTGGGGATTCGAGAATTGTTCCCCTAACTTACGGGGTATGATTTTCTCCTTGAATTGAAATAATCAAACATCCTTCATTTTTAAAAAAAATTAATTAAAAATTATAAGATTTTGGCAATAATTAAACGGTGGTCGTTCTTATTCGAGATTTTGTGCCCCAACTTATGGGACATGACTTTTCGTTTTGGTCAACCCGAAATGAGAAAAACCTCCTCACTAAAAATTCAATTTAGATAGAGACATTTTCAATACCATCAAATAACATCACGTGAAAGGGATCATGTTTTAAATCCTTTTCAAATTCTCAATTTCTGACGCTAAGACACCAAGTAATCAACTAGGTGCCAATTTTGGGAGTTATGAGTGTGCTAATCCTTCCTCATACATGACCGACTTCCTAACCTATTTCTCAAATTTTGTAGACCAAAAATCATCGTTTTAGTACAATTAAGATTTTATTAAAATGATTAAATCTCAAGATGATCTAATCACACCTAATAAAAAGGATTGGTGGCGACTTCATCTTCATTTTAAAATAAAAAACCAATTTCCAAAAAGGGTTTTTACAGCATGGTGACTCCACTGAGGACTAATAAGAGAGTTAAGCCGTGAGTTGATTACTTTTCAGTCTTTTTGTTGGATATTAAGAATTGAAGTTTAATTTTATTTGTGATCTTTTCTTGCATTTCATCATTCATGTTTTGGTGATAAATAATGTTTTTATAATCTCGAGTTACATATATTTATTTTATTGGTTCTAGAGCTTCTCTTCGTATATTTCCACATATATTGCCTAGTATAATCGTTCTATTCACCTTTCTTAAGTGGGAGTGAGAAGCTATTTCCTTTGTGAGGTCTTCACCTCCTTGTAGGATAGTAGATTGCTTTCGGGATACATTTAAACCTATGTCTTCGTGAGTCTTCAGCTCCGTGCATACGTAGGGAAATGTATTCTCCTCAACTGAATTCAGTTTGTATGAGCTTATGATGGGTGAATATTAAGGAATCTGCCAGTTTGGGTACCCTCACTTTAAAACCAAACTACATGTAGTGAACCCTAAGAGTCTTCCCTAGGAAGAACCATGTCAAACCTTTAGCGGTTACCCTAATAGATTATAAAGAAGAAACGTTTTAATTGTTATTTTTTGCTTTGTATTCAATCTTTATAAAAAATATTGACTTGTTTTATTTTATTTTGGCTATGGTTGCATTGCATTTTCATCATAAAAGAAAGGTACTGATTCATGTTCAGTTGCTAAATAGAGAGTTTGTCAAGGAAAAATGAGTTTCTTTATAAAGTCGAATTATCTATTTTATGCAAAGAAACTCGTTTTCTAGTAAAGTTGTTTTAATGGAATTGAACTAAAATTAGTGCTTTTTTGCATGCATATTTTCCATTCCTTAATGCATTAAATTTTATGAAATCCAAAAGTACGCTGAGTTCAAAACTCTAGTATAGAGCCTGATGGATAACAAAGAGTTGGAATTCTTTGAAAATATCGAGGGGGAAAGATGTTTGTGCCTCTAAAGAGGTAATTGAAGAAGAGATCTTATCAACTATACACCCCCGAAAATGTTCTGAACAACTATACTGTGGAAGAAATCTCTATAGTTTTTAAGACTACTTCAGAGTAATGTTCAGAACATACCTATTGCTCTAAGCTTGGAAGCAATATGGATCCTTTTGTGAAAAAGGCGTATGTCTATTATCTTTATTTCAATGAAAACAATACATTTTTATGTCTCATTTGGCAAACATTTTACTATTTCCTTCATTCATACCCATACCACACATATAATCATTCTTGAATTTATTTATTCTTTGGGTTTTCTTTTAGTCCTACAATGGGTCTTTGGATATCAATGACACGAGTGAAGTTGCTGCTCACTTAGAGTGTCCTCTTGAGCAGGAAATGTGTCCAGAGGAACCTTATAACTTTGAAGATGATCGAGATTATAACTTGTCTCCTGATTTGTTAAGGATGGTAGAGCAAGATGAGAAACAGATCCTACCTCACAAAGAGTTAGTAGAAATTGTGAGCTTAGAGGATGAATAAGAAAAGAAAGAAATGAAAATTGGAACTTGCATAATGGCAAAGACAAGGCGAGACCTCGTAGAGCTACTCTAAGAATTCAAAGATGTCTTTGCATGGTCGTATCAAGACATGCCTGGTATAAGTACTGATATCGTGGTACACTGATTTCCCATAAATGAAGAATGCAAGCTGGTTCAGTAGAAACTTCGGAGGGGGAGGCTTGACGCCCTGTTGAAAATAAAAGAAGATGTCAATAAACAATTTGACATTGGTTTCCTTTAGTGGTCAAATATTCGAAGTTGGTAGCCAATATAGTCCCCATCCCTAAGAAAGAAGGGACAGTGTGAATGCGTGTGGACTATAGGGACTGAAATAAGGCCAGCCCAAAGGACAATTTCTCATTGCCTCACATCGATAACCTAGTGAACAACACGACAGGTCATTCACTATTCTCCTTCATGGATGTTTTCTCCGCATACAACCAGATAAAGATGCATCCTGAAGATATGAAGAAGACCACATTTATAACAATGTGGGGAACATTTTGTTATAAAGTGATGCCATTCGGACTGAAAATTGCGAGAGTAACATATCAAAGAGCCATGGTAACTTTATTTCATGATATGATGCAAAAAGAAGTTGAGGTTTTTATCGATGATATGATCACAAAATCCCGAATAGAGAAAGAGCATGTGAAAGTCTTGAGGAAACTATTTTTGAGGTTGAGAAAATTCCAGCTAAAGCTTAATCTAGTAAAATGCACTTTCAGGGTCATGTCAGGTAATTTGCTGGGATTTATAGTCAGCCAAAAAAGGATTGAAATTGACTTGGACAACTTCAAGGTTATACAGGAGTTACCACTATCGCGTACCCAAAAGGAGGTCCGGGGTTTTTTAGGGAGATTAAATTACATTGCCCGATTCATTTCACAACTAACTGAGAAATGTGACCCCATATTCCGTCTCCTTCAAAAACGTGACCTAGGAGTATGGGATGAAGAATTCCAGAAGACTTTCGACAAGGTTAAACATTACTTGTCTAATTTTCAAGTGCTGATGCCACCTAGCCCAGATAAACCACTGATACTGTACTTGCCAGTATTTGAAAATTCTAGGGGTTGCGTACTAGGCCAACATGATGAGTCAGGGAGGAAAGAAAGAGCAATCTATTACCTCAGTTAGAAGTTTACTGAATGCGAGACAAGATATTCACCAATCGAGAAGCTGTGTTGCACCTTAATTTAGACTACCTAGAGGCTGAGACAATACATGTTGTACCATACGACTTGGCTCATCTCGAAAATGGATCCTCTAAAGTACATGATAGAGTCGACCACGTTGAATAGAAGATTGGCTCGATGGCAAATTATACTCTCTGAATTTGATATAATCTATGTAAACTAGAAAGCAGTAAATGGGAGTGCAATAGTGGATTTCCTAGGTAGCAGAGCTCTAGATAATTACGAGCCTTTAAATTTTAATTTCCCAAATAAGGATTTGATTTATATTGCAACCATTGAAGAAGGTGATCTAAGAGAATATTCCAGGAAACTAATTTTTGATGGTGTCTCAAATGCTACGGGTAATGAAATTGGGGCAATCTTGGTATCTCCAGATGGAGATCATTATCCTTTCACCAGTAAACTTGATTTTGATTGCACAAAAAACAAGGCGGAATATGAAGCGTGCATTATGGGTATTCTTGTAGCTATAGAACGTAATATCAAGACACTGGAAGTAAATAAGGATTCTGCACTAGTAATATATCAACTCAAAGGTGAATGGGAATCGAGAGATCCCAAGTTGATTAATTATCGGAAGCTGGTTCTTGAGTTAATTGAGGAGTTTGATAACATCACCTTCTGCTACCTCCCATGGTATTAAAATCAAATAGCCGATGCTTTGGCTACCTTAGCTTCCATGATCAAAGTGAACAAACAAGAGGATGTAAAACCGATCCAGATGGGCATTTATGAGGCCCTGGCCCATTGTTACAACTTCGAGGAAGAAGAAAGGGATGATCACCCTTGGTACCATGACATATTGCAATATGTAAAGAATTGTAAATACCCTGAACAAGCTAGTGAGAATGATAAAAGGATGCTAAGAAGGCTGGCCAACAAGTATGTCCTAGATGGGGAGATCCTATACAAATGAGGGAAGGATCAGATGCTACTAAGATGTGTGGACGCTATTGAAGCCAAGAAAATCCTGAAAGAAGTCCATTAGGGTGTTTGCGAAACACATGCTAATGGTTTTACAATGGCCAGGCAAATTACGAGATTCAGATATTATTGGTCCACTATGGAAGGGGATTATGTTAATTTTGCCAAGAGGTGCTATAAAAGCCAAATTTATGGTGACAAAATTCATGTGCCTCATTCACCTCTCCAGGTGAAAACTTCTCCATGGCCTTTCTCTATGTGGGGTATGGACGTCAATAGGTCAATCTCACCAAAGGCTTCCAATGGTCATCGATTCATCTTCGTGGCCATTGACTACTTCACCAAGTGGGTAGAAGTCGCTTCTTATGCTAATGTCACAAAGTTGGCAGTTAGCAAATTTTTTAAAAAATAGATCAATGTCGGTATGGAATGCTGGAAAGGATCATATCTTACAATGCATTGAATTTGAACAATAGCACAATAGCAGAGGTCTGTAGTCAATCCAAGATCAAACATCACAACTTGTCACCATATCACCCAAAAATGAATGGTGTAGAGGAGGCGGCTAATAAGAATACTAAGAAGATTGTTGGGAAAATGATACATACTTATAAAGATTGACATGAGAAATTACCATTTGCCTTTTATGTTTATCGAACGTCTGTCAGAACCTCCACCGGGGCAACACCTTTTTCATTAGTTTATGAAATGGAGGCCATTTTACCCATTAAAGTTGATATTCCTTTTCTCTGAGTTTTATCAAAATTGAAGTTAGATGAAGCAGAATGGATTCAATCTCGATATGATTAGTTGAACTTGATCAAAGAAAAGAGGCTAAAAGTTATCTTTCATGGTCATGTGTACCAAAAATGAATTATGCGAGCTTATGACAAAAAGGTTGGCCCCCGAGAATTCAATGAGGGAGACCTAGTGTTGAAAAAGATCATTCCCATATAAAAGGACTTTAGGGTAAAATGGATGCCGAATATGGAAGGACCTTATGTGGTAAAAAAACCTTTTTTAGAGGAGCGCTGATTTTGACCGAGATGGATGGAAAAAACCTGGCCAATCTCATGAATTTAGATTCAGTCAAGAAATACTTCACCTAAAAAAAAGGGAGAGGCCAAGGTAAAAACCCACAAAGGGCGTATTTAGACCAAAGGAATTTTGAAATGAAAACCTGAAAGAGGTGACTCAAATTTTGATCGAAGAATGGGTGTGTAATAGTTGTTTCCCCTAAAAGGTAACATGGAGGAAAAACTTTACATCTTGGGGCATCAAAAAAGTACTCTAGATAACCTAAAAACTTATCAGGCTCAGAATGGTCTTTAACAAGTTTGCTTAGAGAAGCTCATACTGCGATATCTAGGGCACCTAATTTCATCTTACTCACTTTGTATTCTGGCAGCGTTTGCCACTTTGATTAATCTTTTCATTAAGAGCTTTGCCCTCAATAAATTTCAGTCTTGTTCATTGTTATGACCTTTTTCAAGAATTTTTTTTGCATTGAAATAACGATTAATGGACTAACAATATTAAAGTAAAAGGATTTCTACATATTGCTCTGAAAGATTTCTAAATAATACAGGGACCTGAAACAGGACCACTAGTTTGAACTAACCAAGTTAGAAGATCTTGAAACGAATAGTCCAAATTACCATTACCTCTTTGGGTTTCCTGTGAAAGATACCAGACCTGAACAAGAGGGCATGGTAACGCATTAGTAATATAACCTTGATGAACAACGAGCAATGTCAGCCTAAGTACTAAAAGGGGACCATTCTCGAAAATGACATTTTGCATTCATACAAAAATCATTCATATACATCTAGTTAGGAGCATTTGATTCATTTTGATCATATCATTTTAATCTCTTGGCATAAAATATAAGCATATTAAATGGATTCTACAAGTCTTGTTCCCTAGAGAGCGGTGTAATGGATCAATGAAACCATAAATCCTATACCCCTAAAGTTGCAGTGGGTCAGATTAAAGCTACAATAGCAAATATTATCTCCCTGAAGTTGCAGTGGAGCAAGATAAAGCTACAAATCTTATATCACATAAGTTGTAGTAGGTCGGATTGAAGTTACAATATCGAATCTTATCTTCCTGAAGTTATAGTGGAGCAAGATGAAGCTACAAATTCTATACCCCTGAATTGTAGTGGGTCGGATTGAAGCTACGATAGCGAATCTTATCTCCCTGAAGTTGTAGCGGAACAAGATGAGGCTACAAATCCTAGATCCTTAAAATTGCAATGGAATGGATTGAAACTACAATAGCAAATCTTATCTTCTTGAAGTTGCAATGGAGTAAGATGAAACTGTAACACTAAATCTTACCTTCCTAAAGTTGTAGCGAAGCGGATACAATGTAGTAGAGTAACCAATGGACTGAAAGAGTGGGCTATTTCAAAAAGAGTGGACAGAATTGGTCCTCTTTTAAGGTCTTTGCTCCATTCCTGTTATACGACAATGAGCAAAGAGGGGCAGCTGTAGAGGCCTAATTTTGTCCGGCCTAAACATAAACCAAAAAATAAATAAATAAAATAAAAAGTCCATTAATACTAAGTCCATTTACAAGAATACAGACCCCAACCCAAACCTGTTAACTTAAACCCAATACACCCGAGCTCAAATACAAAAAAACCCAAAAGCCCAATACTACCCAAAACCTAAAAAATTTCAGAAACCCTAATCCCTCTCACGCTGCAGCCTTGCCACGTCGGCAGACATGCCATCTGACACCTCTTCTGCCACCACCGTCGTTGACTTCACCCTTTACCACCACCACTTGCAAAAGAGGAAGAAGACAAAAAAGCAGAAGACAGGGAAACAAAAATAGCGAACAAGCAAAAAGAAAGAAAAAAAGAAAAAAAACAATATATTTGTATTTTGATTCGGCTATAAAAGCCAAACAAAAACCTTATGTAAATTTTTACACTGAGAAATCAAATACAAAAAAGAACAGAGTTTCAAAAGGTAGCTTTTTTATTCCTTTTATTCGAAGCAAACATACAAAAAAAAGAAAACAAAAACAAAAAAAGAAAAGGTTTTTAGCTATTTATCGGTCACCGATGCCACAGTGGTCCTTGATGATTCGAAAGATCTTCGAATCTAGTGGGATTCG
Source organism: Gossypium hirsutum (assembly GCF_007990345.1). Taxonomy (NCBI): domain Eukaryota; kingdom Viridiplantae; phylum Streptophyta; class Magnoliopsida; order Malvales; family Malvaceae; genus Gossypium; species Gossypium hirsutum. The sequence goes on from NC_053443.1 coordinate 37,149,292, forward strand.
ACGAGAGCTTCGTCAGAAAAGATTGAAATTGAAAGGTTTCATCGTTTTTTTTCTTTTTTGAAGGACGGCATTTTAGGGGTTTTGACCCCAGATCCATGATCTATACATCAAAGGGTCCAAAAGGGGAATTTTTTTGGGTAATCTGGCCACCAGAGGCGGCAGTCTCCGCCGCCAACGACCGGCGGCCATGGCGGAGTCCCATTGCACTAAGGCTGGACGGATGGGACATTTCAAAGACAAGGGGAAGAAAGAATTTAAAAATAAAAAAAAAAACTAAACTCAAATGATCTTTTATTTTCTTTTTTTTTACTTATATTAGGGTTTAATACGATGTCGTTTTCGGTTTGACTTCCAGACGCCCAAAACGTCGTCGTTAAAGGGCCGACCTGAAATCCAACCCGACCTCTCCTAAGATCCGCGTGTTTTTGAAGGGAGGGGCTAATTCCCTACTAGGTCCTTCCGCCTTTAAGCGTTTTTCAATGTGGTCCTAATTCTGTTCTATTTCTTTTTTGAAATTATACCACTTAATTTTGAATCATTTCATCTTAGTCCCTAGACTATCGACCCTTTGGGGAATGACTTGTACTGAGTTTGGGTTATTTTCCCTTTTGGTCCCTACACTTTATTGCATTTTTAATTTGACCTTTAATTTATTATTTTATTTATTTATGCCCTAAAATTTTGTTATGGTTTCGATTTAATCCCTTGTTTATTTAATCCCACCCTTTTACTTTATGTTATTTAATTTCCAACACTTTTAGTCTCCTTATTTATATTTTTACCCTTTATTTTGCATAACTTGCATTTTTATCCTTAAGGTTCATGATCATTTCATTTTAGTTTTTAATTTTTAAATGTTGACATTGTTGTCAAATGATTATTATTACTAATTAATGTTTTACATTTAACATTTTTTTCATTGCTAATATTACACAATTATGATCATAGCATTATCATAATTTCTCTTATTATTTTACTATTATTACCATTATTAAGTAGTATTATTAATCGACTAAAATTTTTCCCACTACTACTTATTATTATTTTATTATCATTGTTTTTACCTAGGTAAGTTATTTTATTTTTGCCACTACCATATTATACAATTCGTTTAAATATTCATTCATTTTTATACCAACACTCGAATAAATTAATTGCATATTACATTAAATGTTGTGTTCGTTTTTATACGACGTATATTTGGTAATTTGAATCGATGCAATGTTCTTTATTTTAAGGATTCGAGAAATTATGCCCCTAACTTACGGGGTACGATTTTCTCCTTGAATCGAAATAATCGAACATCCCTCTTTTTTTTAAAAAAAATTAATTAAAAATATATAAAATTTTGACAATAATTAAACGGTGAGCGTTCTTATTCGTGATTTTGTACCCCAACTTATGGGACATGACTTTTCGTTTTGGTCGACCCGAAATGAAAAAAACCTCCTCACTAAAAATTTAATTTAGATAGAGACATTTTCAATGCCATCAAATAATATCGCGTGAAAGGGATCATGTTTTAAATCCTCTTTAAATTCTCCATTTTTGACGTTAAGACACCAAGTAATCAACTAGGTACCAATTTTAGGCGTTATAAGTGTGCTAATCCTTCCTTATACGTGATTGACTCTCGAACCTATTTATCAGATTTTGTAGACTGAAAATCATCGTTTTAGTAAAATTAACCTTTTATTAATGATTAAATATCGAGGTGATCCAATCATTCTTAATGAAAAGGAATGGTCGCGACTCCATCTTTATTTTAAAATAAAAAATTGATTTCTAAAAAGGGTTTAGACATTATATATATGATGTTTTTTGTTCAAGTTTCATTATCTATTTCGTTAATTTATATAAAAATGAAAAACAAAAACATGCCTATATCATATAATATAATTTACAAATAAAATAATTTTTTGGTAATTCTGTAATTAAGTTGTGACCTAGTTGATTAGAGACACCAATTTAATAAGTGGCTTTATAAATAGTATAGATAAATAAATAATAATGATGAGACGAGATCCACTTACACTAATGTAAAAAATTAAAGTGACTTTAAATTTTAGCGTAACTTTTGTAAATGGTCCGACTGGTTCGCAACATGCTAACCTACCTTTCTGGACAATCAATCCTAACATAACAAAAACTTACATCGGTTGCTACAAACTTGGTTAGAACAGAGACCTAACAACAAAATATTCGATAAGAGAATTTTCATGGAATAAGGGTTGTATTTATAGACACTAACAGCATGTTTGGTTGGGTGTATTGGCATAGCCATTACACCTGTAACACCCCTAACCTGTATCCGTCGCCAAATTAGGGTTACGAGGCATTACCGAACAAAGACAACCATTTTTTAAAAAAAAAACCAAACTGATCACAAACATGAAAATTAAATCATTTTCGCATAGCTATTTATAATATACAATCAAAATCTAACCAACATCGTACTCAAACCTAAACATGCCATAAGATCAAGTTCAAATATTTAACAAAATACCAAAAGAAGTCGATAGTGTGATAGACTATGCTGATGATCCCCGAGCTCGTAACGCGTCTCCAAAATCTATAAAAACAAATGGACAAAAATAATCAAAGTAAGCTTTTATAGCTTAGTAAGTCTATAGCATATCTAAAAATACATATAAAAGAATCACATAATTCTTTAAGTAAATTTATTGAAATCACAAATATCAAATATAATTACTAACCAAACATTGCTATATTAAGTCATTTTGTTTAAATCTAAAAGAATGTATATTTAACTAATATACATAAACGGACAAAGGTATATACATTATATGCATATAATCAAGTTACTAACATAATCATTAACTGCATATACTGATTTCTAGAGTACTTATTGTTCGCACTTCCTCGGATCCATTTATATATAATTGTTCAATTACATATACCAAAAGCAAAATTTTTGTACTTATCAACTATAAGTGCCGAATGCACATATTCACTTATACCCACCTATGCCGAATGCATACATATATATATCCACCTATGCCGAAAGCATACATATACACACTTAAATATCAAACGATTTCATGACAACCGATATATATATACATACTCACAAATCACAAAGATTCGAACGATTATATAATCATCAAACATCTTGAAACAATGTTCATATATTTATCCATTTCATATAATTAAAATCATATATATATTTATACCCAATGCTTAGAATCACTTAATTTAAACAGATTCACTCGCACTTCACCTGATAGGCTTATAGTCTAATTCTGTTCACCGGCACTTAGCTTGCTAGGCCTATAGCCTGATTTAGTTCATCGGCACTTAGCCTGCTAGGCTTGTAGCCTGATTCAGTTCACCGGCACTTAGCCTGCTGGACGTATAGTCCGATTCAATTCACCGGCACATAGCCTGCTAGACGTATAGTCTGAACAATTTCACTGGCAATAAATCCGATTGATACTGAGCTTTAACAAAATAATCTCAATTCACAGAAGTTGTATCTCTTATTTGTATATAAAATCCACATAAAATTCAGCTCAATATTCATAACTTATATCTTTAAAACACATGGATAGATATAAATCCCAATCATCAAATCTAGCTTAAATAATTCAATGATTCAACCGAAACATATTTATGTATATATAACCTCATACTATAGATTCCACTTCTAATATCATAAAATTTAACTTATAATATACTAGGTACCTTAAACATTTGAATTCCCTATATACCTATATAATTTCATATACCATTTCAATACAAGATCTTATACATGTACATATATGCATATTCGAATCTAACAACCATATATTACTCTATACTTATTTTCGAAACAAGAACATATACCTAAATACTCATACATATTCGAATTTAACATATATATAATTGAATATAATTTCATACTTATTCTCAATATAATTATTATTCATAAGTACACATACTTATTCACTTCAACTTATACAAATGTTCAAATATATCTCATACCTTTGAAATTTCATACCTAAATTCAATACAACAAATTTTACATATATATATACATGTATATTCGAATATAATTTATACATATATGTTCATACCTAAATTTATTACATGGACATTCATATGCATATTTGCATATTCATAGCCATTCGAATCTAACATATATATGTATACATAATTTCATACTTCCAATTCCAATTTTTTTATACTTTTAAATTTAAGTCAACACACATACCATTGATATACATACTCATATGTTGATTTAATAAAATTAAATAGCTAATAGACTTACCTCGGATATCAGCGAACACGATCGACTATTCAATTACTTTCGTTTTCCCCCGATCTAAATTTGTTTTCTTCGTTTCTTGATCTAAACATAATCAAGTTTAACCTTTTTATTCATCAAAACATTCAATTTAGTCCAAAAATACATAAATGGGAAAATTACCATTTTGCCCCTAACATTATACACTTTTTGTAATTTAATCCTTTTTGCATAAAACACAAAATACACAAAATTTGTATATACCATATCTAGGCCGAATCTTCCTATACTCCATCTAAGTCCACACATTTTATTTATTTCACATTTTAGTCTCTAAAAATATTATTTTTGCAATTTAGCCATATTTACTCAATTTCACCAAAAATTCCAATACAAAATATATTAATCTAAAACATATCTTTCATTATTCATTATCAAACATCACAAAACACAATTATTCATCAATGGCATAGCTCAAAATATTCATCAAAATAAAAAATTCAAGCATGGGTCAAATAGTAATCGAAGCAACGATCTCAAAAACATAAAATTCATCAAAAACCGAACAAAATCCCTACCTTAATCAAAGCTTGAAAGTGCCGAATGAAACAAGCTTTAAACCCCTTTTATTTTCTCTCCAATTCGGCCAAAAGATGAAGAACATGGTATTTTGATTTGTTATATTAAACATATATTAACCTTATTATTATTTTACTATATTAACCTTTACTAATATATATAAAAACATATATAATAAGGTTACATTAGTCCTTTGCCACCCACTAACTTACATAGTGGGCTAATTGCATAATAAAACCTCTAAATTATAAAGACAACAACAATTAGGTGTTTTAATAATTAACCCCTAAATTTTCATTTTACGCGATTAAGCCCTTTTATTAAATCGGACACTTAAACGACGAAATTAAAACACGAAAATTTCACACAATTAAATGCATACAAAATAAACACACAAAATAATATTAAAATATTTTTCTAATTCGGATTTGTGGTCCCGAAACCACTATTCCAATTAGAGTCAAACCGGGTTGTTACAACTCTCCCCCCTTAGGGATTTTCGTCCCCGAAAATCTTACCGGTGAATAGGTTTGGATAACGCTCTTTCATTGTATCTTCTGACTCCCAAGTTGCTTCTTCAACTCCGTGTTTATGCCACAATACTTTAACTAACGGAATTTTCTTATTTCGTAACTCTTTGATCTCACGAGCCAGAATGCTAATCGGTTCTTCTTCATATGACATATCAGAGTTAATTTCAACCTCCATCGGACTAATTACATGCGAAGGATCAGATCGGTATCTACGAAGCATCGAAACATGAAATACATTGTGAATCTTTTCTAGCTCAGGTGGTAACATCAATCTATAAGCAACCGGTCCGACACGCTCTATAATCTCATACGGTCCAATGAATCTTGGACTCAATTTGCCTTTACGATCGAATCTGAGTATTTTCTTCCATGGCGAGACTTTCAAAAACACTTTATCTCCGATCTGAAATTCTATATCCTTTCTTTTCAAATCCGCATAAGATTTCTGACGATCCGATACTGATTTCAGACTATCCCGAATCACTTTCACTTTCTGTTCAGTCTCTTTAATCAAATCAACCCCGTGTATCTTATTTTCACTGAGCTCGGTCCAAGACAATGGTGTACGACATTTACGACCGTACAAAGCCTCGTAAGGTGCCATTTTGATACTAGATTGAAAGCTATTATTATAAGCAAATTCAATCAAAGGTAAGTATCATTCCCACGTACCTTCAAACTCGAGAATGCAACATCTCAACATATCCTCAAGTATCTGAATGATTCGTTCAGATTGACCATCTGTTTGCGGATGAAAAGCTGTGCTAAAATGTAGCTTCGTACCTAAAGCATCTTGTAATTTCTTCCAAAACCGCGATGTAAATCTCGGGTCTCTGTCCGAAATAATAGAAACAGGTACTCCGTGCAATCTCACAATCTGAGAAATGTAGAATTCAGCAAGTTTATCAAGTGAATAATCAATACGAACCGGTATAAAGTGAGCCGATTTTGTTAATCTATCAACAACAACCCAAATTGCATTTTTCTTGCTTGGTGTTAACGGTAAACCAAATACAAAATCCATCGTAACTCTGTCCCATTTCCATTCAGGTATCATGACCGGCTGAAGCAATCCAGAAGGTACCTGATGCTCGGCTTTTACTTGCTAACATATTAAACATTTCGAAACAAAGTCAGAAATGTCTCGTTTCATACCATGCCACCAATAGTTTTGTTTTAGATCGTTATACATTTTCGTACTACCCGGATGAACAGAAAATTGACTATTATGGGCTTCATTCAAAATCATCTGAATTAACTCTGGATTTTTCGGAACACATAATCGGTTTCTGAATCTCAAACAATCCTCAGCATCAACTAGAAACTCTGGATCAACATTTAAGTCACACTGAGTTCGTTTTGCAATTAAATCATCATCGGCTTTCTGAGCTTCACAAATCTGTTGAACAAATAACGGTTTTGCTTTCAACTCAGCTACTATCGCACCATCATCAGACATAGTCATATGTGCGTTCATTGCACGCAAAGCAAACAATGGTTTTCGACTTAGGGCATCAGCAACAACATTAGCCTTTCCCGGATGATAGTCAATCACAAGCTCGTAATCTTTTAGCAATTCTAACCACCGACGCTGTCTCAAATTCAAATATTTCTGAGTCATCAAATACTTCAGACTTTTATGATCGGAATAAACATGACATTTTTCGCCAAACAGATAGTGGCGCCATATTTTCAACGCAAATACAATAGAGGCCAATTCCAGATCGTGAGTCGGATAATTCTTTTCGTGTGGCTTTAACTGTCTCGAGGCATAGGCTACAACTTTGCCTTCCTGCATCAAAACACAGCCCAAACCATTTAAGGATGCATCACTATAAATAACAAACTCTTTACCCGATTCTGGCTGAACTAAGACTGGAGCTTCGGTCAAAAGAACTTTCAACTGATCAAAACTTTTCTGACACTTTTCTGACCACTCGAACTTAACGTCTTTTTGTAGTAACTTTGTCATCGGGGTCGCAATCATAGAGAACCTTTTCACAAACCGTCTATAATAACCAGCGAGCCCCAGAAAGCTTCGAACTTCTGAGACATTCCTCGAAGGTTTCCAATCAAGTATAGCTGAAATTTTACTCGGATCAACCCGAATACCCGATGCTGATACAACATGGCCTAGAAAACTGACTTCACGTAACCAGAACTCACATTTGCTAAACTTTACATACAACTGCTTATCTCGCAAAGTTTGTAACACAAGTCTCAGATGTTCGGCATGCTCAGTTTCGTCACGAGAGTAGATCAAAATGTCATCTATAAATACTACCACAAACCGATCTAGATACTTTCTAAAGATCTGATTCATCAAATCCATGAAAATAGCAGGTGCATTAGTAAGTCCGAAAGGCATAACCAGGAACTCGTAATATCCGTACCTCGTTTGGAAAGTTGTCTTTGGCACATCAGAGTCTTTAACTCGTAATTGATAGTAGCCTGATCTCAAATCTATCTTCAAGAACACAGTAGCCCCTTTCAACTGATCGAACAAATCATCAATCCGTGGTTGCGGATACTTATTCTTTATAGTCACCTTATTGAGTTGTCGATAATCAATGCACATTCTCATCGTTCCATCTTTCTTTCTCACAAATAGAACTGGTACCCCCAAGGGGAGAAACTCGGTCGTGCAAAACCTTTATCAGTCAACTCCTGCAACTGTGCTTTCAATTCTTTTAATTCGGTCGGTGCCATAAGGTACGGAGCTATCGAAATTGGATTCGTCCCCGGTATTAACTCAATACCAAACTCTACTTCTCGAATAGGTGGTAAACCCGGTAAGTCTTCAGGGAACACATTTGGATACTCACATACAACAGGTACTGATTCAATCTTCTTTTCTACCAATTTACTATCAAGAACATATGCAAAATAAGCTTCACAACCTTTTCTCACATACTTCTGAGCCAACATAGAGGATATCACTGCCAATAAACCATTCAGATCATTAGATTCAATCCGAATAATCTCGTCATTCAGGCATCTTAAATCAATAGTCTTCCTTTTGCAGTTAACCATAGCATCGTATAAAGTCAACCAGTCCATACCCAAAATTATGTCGAACTCGTCAAATGGCAACAACATCAAATCAGCCATAAAACACAAATCTTGAATCATCAACGGACAATTCTTACACACTTTGTCAACCAACACACACCGGCCTAGGGGGTTTGATACTTTAATTACAAACTCAGTAGACTCAACAGGTAGAGTCTTATTGAATACTAAGGTCTCACACACATAAGAATGAGTCGAACCAGGATCAATCAACGCAATAACATTAGTATCATAAAGAGTGAAAGTACCAGTAATAACATCTGGAGAAGAAGCCTCCTCTCGACCTCGGATAGCATATGCTCTGGCAGGTGTACGAGCCTCAGATCGAACTGCTGTGTCCTTTGTTCCTCTCTGGCTACCACTTACATTACCCAAATGCCTTGGCGGTCTACCCCGTATTGACACATTACTCGGCATGGTATTCTGCACAGTATTTTGATCAGCTACCATCGGACACTCTCGAATGAAATGATCCTTTGAACCACACTTGAAGCAAGACCGATCATGTAATCTGCAATCTCCAGGATGCCATTTTCCACAATGCTTGCACTCTGATCTATTTTGTCGAACACTACCAATGCTAGCAACTGAAGTAGCTCGTGAACTCACAGGGGGTCGATCTCGATCATACTTAGGAAACCCTGCAGTAGCTTTAGATCGGCTATGATCCTCTCTGGATTTTCTTGAGGTCGACTGGAGCGATTTACTAAATGATCATTTACGGGAATCTCGAGCTTCATAGTTAGCTTTCCCCTTCTCTTTCCCGAGCTCCTCAGCTTTACAAGCTCGTTCAACAAGTACTACGAACTCCTTTATCTCAAGTATGCCCACTAACAGTTTAATATCTTCATTCAGCCCATCTTCAAATCTTTTACACATAATAGCTTCAGTCAAAACACACTCTCGAGCATATCTACTGAGTCTCACAAATTTTCGCTCATATTCTATCACTGTCATCCAACCCTGTTTCAATTCAAGAAATTCCTTACGTTTCTGATCAATGAATCTCTGGCTAGTATATTTCTTATGGAACTCAGTCTGAAAGAATTCCCAGGTCACTCGCTCTTTCAGAACCACCGATACTAGTGTATTCCACCAATGATATGCAGTGTCCCGTAGCAAGGATATGGCACATTTCAAGCACTCGTCAGGGGTGCAAGATAACTCATCAAATACTCGAATAGCATTATCAAGCCAAAATTCAGCTCGCTCAGCATCATCATCATCAGTATCTCTGAACTCTTCGGCCCCGTGTTTTTGAATTTTATCAACAAGAGGTTTAAGAAATCTCATAGGATCACTTACTTGAGGTATAACAGGAACCGAAGATGGATTAGTCGGGGGTGGAGGTTGTTGTGCAACCGGATTAGTTCGAACATGTTGAGTAAACCAGTCATTCATCATTTGGTAGAAGGCTTGTTTAGCCTCTCCCTCCTGGTTACTCGAGGTCGGTCGAGAATCTACCGGCTCTGTCCCTTGTGCGGGAGCAGGCGCTATACTCTCAACATCATCGGCTACGGCTCGATCAGGATCCATTACTATACAAAAACACATTTTTAGATGTCAGCAGTCATCACACTATCTCGGTATAAAAATATGGCATGTATAGCTAGACTTATACATGCTACGTTAGTCCAAGAATCGACTAAATTGTAGCTCTGATACCAATAAAATGTAACACTCCTAACCCGTATCCGTCGTCGAATTAGGGTTACGAGGCATTACCGAACAAAGACAACCATTTTTAAAAAAAAACCAAACGGATCACAAACATGAAAATTAAATCATTTTCGCATAGCTATTTATAATATACAATCAAAATCTAACCAACATCGTACTCAAACCTATACATGCCATAAGATCAAGTTCAAATATTTAACAAAATACCAAAAGAAGTCAATAGTGTGATAGACTATGTTGATGATCCCCGAGCTCGTAACGCGTCTCCAAAATCTATAAAAACAAATGGACAAAAATAATCAAAGTAAGCTTTTATAGCTTAGTAAGTCTATAGAATATCTAAAAATACATATAAAAGAATCACATAATTCTTTAAGTAAATTTATTGAAATCACAAATATCAAATATAATTACTAACCAAACATTGCTATATTAAGTCATTTTGTTTAAATCTAAAAGAATGTATATTTAACTAATATACATAAACGGACAAAGGTATATACATTATATGCATATAATCAAGTTACTAACATAATCATTAACTGCATATACTGATTTCTAGAGTACTTATTGTTCGCACTTCCTCGGATCCATTTATATATAATTGTTCAATTACATATACCAAAAGCAAAATTTTTATACTTATCAACTATAAGTGCCGAATGCACATATTCACTTATACCCACCTATGCCGAATGCATATATATATCCACCTATGCCGAATGCATACATATACACACTTAAATATCAAACGATTTCATGACAACCGATATATATATACATACTCACAAATCACAAAGATTCGAACGATTATATACTCATCAAACATCTTGAAACAATGTTCATATATTTATCCATTTCATATAATTAAAATCATATATATATTTATACCCAATGCTTAGAATCACTTAATTTAAACAGATTCACTGGCACTTCACCTGATAGGCTTATAGTCTAATTCCGTTCACCGGCACTTAGCCTGCTAGGCCTATAGCCTGATTTAGTTCACCGGCACTTAGCCTGCTAGGCTTGTAGCCTGATTCAGTTCACCGGCACTTAGCCTGCTGGACGTATAGTCCGATTCAATTCACCGGCACTTAGCCTGCTAGACGTATAGTCTGAACAACTTCACTGGCAATAAATCCGATTGATACTGAGCTTTAACAAAATAATCTCAATTCACAGAAGTTGTATCTCTTATTTGTATATAAAATCCACATAAAATTCAGCTCAATATTCATAACTTATATCTTTAAAACACATGGATAGATATAAATCCCAATCATCAAATCTAGCTTAAATAATTCAATGATTCAACCGAAACATATTTATGTATATATAACCTCATACTATAGATTCCACTTCTAATATCATAAAATTTAACTTATAATATACTAGGTACCTTAAACATTTGAATTCCCTATATACCTATATAGTTTCATATACCATTTCAATACAAGATCTTATACATGTACATATATGCATATTCGAATCTAACAACCATATATTACTCTATACTTATTTTCGAAACAAGAACATATACCTAAATACTCATACATATTCGAATTTAACATATATATATAATTGAATATAATTTCATACTTATTCTCAATATAATTATTATTCATAAGTACACATACTTATTCACTTCAACTTATACAAATGTTCAAATATATCTCATACCTTTGAAATTTCATACCTAAATTCAATACAACAAATTTTACATATATATATACATGTATATTCGAATATAATTTATACATATATGTTCATACCTAAATTTATTACATGGACATTCATATACATATTTGCATATTCATAGCCATTCTAATCTAACATATATATGTATACATAATTTCATACTTCTAATTCCAATTTTTTTTTTATACTTTTAAATTTAAGTCAACACACATACCATTGATATACATACTCATATGTTGATTTAATAAAGTTAAATAGCTAATAGACTTACCTCGGATATCAGCGAACACGATCGACTATTCAATTACTTTCGTTTTCCGCCGATCCAAATTCGTTTTCTTCGTTTCTTGATCTAAACATAATCAAATTTAACCTTTTTATTCATCAAAACATTCAATTTAGTCCAAAAATACATAAATGGGAAAATTACCATTTTGCCCCTAACATTATACACTTTTTGTAATTTAATCCTTTTTTGCATAAAACACAAAATACACAAAATTTGTATATACCATATCTAGGCCGAATCTTCCTATACTCCATCTAAGTCCACACATTTTATTTATTTCACATTTTAGTCTCTAAAAATATTATTTTTGCAATTTAGCCATATTTACTCAATTTCACCAAAAATTCCAATACAAAATATATTAATCTAAAACATATCTTTCATTATTCATTATCAAACATCACAAAACACAATTATTCATCAATGGCATAGCTCAAAATATTCATCAAAATAAAAAATTCAAGCATGGGTCAAATAGTAATCGAAGCAACGATCTCAAAAACATAAAAATCATCAAAACCGAACAAAATCCCTACCTTAATCAAAGCTTGAAAGTGCCGAATGAAACAAGCTTTAAACCCCTTTTATTTCTCTCCAATTCAGCCAAAAGATGAAGAACATGGCCTTTTGATTTGTTATATTAAACATATATTAACCTTATTATTATTTTACTATATTAACCTTTACTAATATATATAAAAAACATATATAATAAGGTTACATTAGTCCTTTGCCACCCACTAACTTAAATAGTGGGCTAATAGCATAATAAAACCTCTAAATTATAAAGACAACAACAATTAGGTGTTTTAATAATTAACCCCTAAATTTTCATTTTACGCGATTAAGCCTTTTTATTAAATCGGACACTTAAACGACAAAATTAAAACACGAAAATTTCACACAATTAAATGCATACAAAATAAACACACAAAATAATATTAAAATATTTTTCTAATTCGGATTTGTGGTCCCGAAACCACTATTCCGATTAGAGTCAAACCGGGTTGTTACAACACCCCTAATAGGTGGGACCCACTTAATCCCCCTTTAATCCTTTGTTTGGTTCAGTGTATTGCCATTACGGGTCTAATACATTACAGACCTAATCCTCAAAATCCACCGATTTCTATTCCGGAAGGAAAGCTCAGTTTTGTTGCGTATTTAGTTCTCTCGATTTCTTCTACCCGGTTTTACCCTCCTACTGCTTCTTCTGATTTCTTCTGATTCCATAACTTTTTCCTTCCTCTCGGCCGCTACAACTGCTTCTTCTTCATCACTCATTAGCAGACTGCTTCTTCTTCTTCATCCGCTCAGCCCTGTTGCTGTTTCATGGTGGTCTTTTGTTTCTTTCAAGATTGCTTGACTTTTTTTTGATTCATTTGGATAGAGATGTTTGTTTTCATTTGTTCTTATATGTATATCTTTTGTTGGATTTGATATCAAGGGATATGCACGGTTTGTGAATATAAGAGATGGTAGGGGAGCCACTCCCTTGCACTTAGCAGCACGCCAGAAGCAGCCTGAATGCGTACATATCCTGTTATACAATGGTGCTCTTGTTTGTGCATCAACCGGTCGATATGGGTAATAATAATTCATGTTAAGTTGATAATTCATGAGTATCTGTATTTATTTTGTTTTTTTTTGTCAGATGGATAGAATGATTGCTTGGAAAAATGACTAAAAATTTGTTGCTTTTTTCAGTTTCCCAGGAAGCACTCCTTTTCATTTGGCTGCTAGAGAGGGCTCTCTTGATTGCATTCGTATGTTGTTGGCTTGGGGTGCAGATCGTCTTCAAAGAGATGTATCTGGGTATAGTTTAATTTTATTATTTACATATATGGATATCTACATGCTTTTATATTCCCAGGCCTTGATCCTTTGTTTCATTCATTTTCTCTTACCAAGATAATTTTATTATTTACATATCTGGGTATAGACTAGCCCTTCAAGCTAGGTTTTCAATGGTGCTCCTCTTGGCATCATATTAGTTGAGTCCATTACGAAATTGAGATGTAATACAAAGTCTTGAGGCTATACCAATTTACAACATAAACTTCATACTTTAGCATATCTGTTTTTGCATTGACCCTACTCTTTAGCAATCGACTGCTAGGTTTCTGTTATGCTAGTAAAATTTGAACATAGTTTCCATTTGGCAATAATGGAGTTGATATATTCACTGTGGAATTAAGCTTTGGAGGTTCCTGACTGCAAGGTTAGCTATTATAATATATTGTATACACACACACTCACACACTCAGATTTATACATACTTTGGTTCATATGATTTGCATCCCTATGCTTGTGGCGAATTTATGTCGAAACAATTCTGCCTTTTCTCTTTTAAGTTTTTCGTTGAAGTAGTAAAAGGATTTTATTAGAATTATGACTCATGCTTTCTTTTGGAAGTTGAGTAGTAGATATTGTAACCACGATTATGTCCATTAACCTCCCTGATAATAAAAGTAATTGCTGATATTACTAAGGAAAAATAGTAATACATGCATAGTTGCTTGAGCACATTAAAACTGGAGTGGTGCTATACATGTGATCTTATGTTTAACTATGTTGCTCGAAAGAGTTAAAGACATATGTTAAAGTACTTGCATTGTTATGTAATTTGATAGTTTGCTCCTTTGAATTCATCACTGAGATGAGTTGTGACTGTAGGTCTTCAAAATGGCCAAAGCACTACAACGGTTTGGCATGAAAAGAGCATTAGTTGTGCACTCAGAGGGTTTAGATGAAATGAGTCCCCTTGGTAAGCTTCATTTTATTACTCATTTCCCTCGGCTCAATCATCGGCTCATGTCGTCTTTGTTTGTTGTTCCTTATATCTAAATCATTACAATCTCACAACATATATCCATCCATACAGGGCCAGGGCAAGTCCTTGATGTCACTCTAGAAAAAATTGAGAAGTTCTCATTTGATCCATGTAAGATCTTGTTTGTATTTCATGATGTTTTCTTCCTTCCTTTATTGATACCATAGATGTATTTTATTGAATGATACACAAGATTTTGAAACTGCTGTATTTATATACTGATCAAGTTGTGTTAAGAAAATACAATGTTTGGACAGTGGAATTTGGCATTCCTCATTGTGCTCTAGATGGACAGTGGAATTTGGCAAAGTTTTAGGTTCAATTTAGAAGAAATAGAGACTGCAACTCAGTACTTGTCGGAGTCGAATTTGTTGGGAAAAAGTAACTTTGCTACTACATATAAAGGGTTCCTTAGAGATGGATCAGCTGTTGTGATTAAAAGCATTAGCAAAACTAGTTGTAAATCAGATGATTCCGAGTTCTTGAAAGGATTGAATGTTTTAGCATCGTTGAAACACGAGAATGTAGTCCGGTTAAGAGGATTTTGTTGCTCAAAAGCACGCGGTGGGTGCTTTCTCGTTTATGATTTCATCCCTAACGGAAATTTGCTACAGTATCTCGACGTAAAGGATGGTGACGGCAGAGTCCTAGATTGGTCTACTAGAGTTTCCATTGTTAAAGGCATAGCTAAAGGTTGGTCTCTAGTTATGTTTTTTTGCCTTGTTTTAAGTGGTTCCTATTAGCTAACTAGACATGTTTGTTGCAACAGGGATAGCATACTTGCATGAATACAAAGTAAACAAACCGGCTCTCGTTCACCAAAACATATCAGCCGAGAAAGTGCTCGTCGACCACCGGTTTAATCCCCTACTTTCAGATTCCGGCTTACACAACATCCTCACCATTGACATTGTCTTTGGTTCACTCAAAGCCAGTGCTGCCATGGGTTATCTCGCACCCGAATATGCCAACACGGGTCGTTTCACCGAGAAGAGCGACGTTTACGCGTTTGGGACACTAGTTCTCCAACTCCTTTCGGGTAAACAAAAGGTGACCAGCTCGGTACGTTTAGGAGCTGAAACTCGTAAGTACCAAGATTTCATAGACTCGAACCTTCACGGTCGGTTCTTTGAACACGAAGCGGCTAAACTAGCAAGAATAGCATGGCTTTGCGCTCATGAATGTCCTATAGAAAGACCATCAATGGAGGAAGTGGTCCAAGAATTGGGTAACTGCAATGGCCGTCCTTAAATGGTGATGACGATGTTGTCACTTAACTACTCACTGATGCATGAATGGGGCATGCTTTAAATTTGTGTCCTTTTGTTAAGGACTATGCTTTTGTGAATTTTGTTCATGTGAATTCAACCTCGTAAACGCTATTTTTATTTTGTTATCCAAGAATTTATTTCTAGGCTTTTTTAATTCACTCTTTTAATTTTGTGCTTGAAAGTAAGCTTTATATGTTATATTGATATTTTTTAGGGTGTAACCGAGCAGGCCTGAGTTAAACTTTAAATTTGTAGCTTGATTCTCAGTTCAAGCTGTAACACCCCGTACCCGAGACCGTTGCCGGAGTCGGACACGAGGGGTTCACAGACTAAATTCGCTTACTATCGCAGTCCATTTTAAAATTTTCCAGGCAGTTGGCTAACTGCGACACTGTCACCTTAAAAATCATATCTTGAGTTTCACAACTCGAAAATCAGTTTCGTAATTTTTCCCTGAAACTAGACTCATATGCCCATCTACATATTTTTTTCTAGAATTTTTGGTCGTGCCAATTAGTACAGTTTATTAGTCAAAGTCTCCCATGTTACAGGGATCGACTACACTGACCTTTGCGCCTTACGACTTGGATATCTCCCTGTACAGAGCTTCAATACTGATGCCGTTTGTTTCTATAGAAACTAGACTCAGAGAGGAATCTGTACATGTATGGCATGACTCCTAATTATCTCTGGTTAATTTATAATGAATTTCCAAAGTCGGAACAGGGAATCCAGAAACTGTTATGGCCCTGTCTCACGAGAACCTGAATATCTCTTAACATACTGTCCATATGATCGTTTCGTTACTTTCCTATGAAAATAGATTCATCAAGGTTCGTTTACATAATTTATTCATTATTTAATTCCAATCCTACTATTTTTAGTGATTTTCCAAATCTACATCACTGCTGCTGCCAGCATCTGCCTTTAAGGTAGACTTTACCTATTTCATAGTTTCCATGATTCAACTAGCCCTTTTAGCATAAATAGCACAAATTATGATAGTGATTAACCATTCCATACCAAATGATTATAACATTATGCTCAAACATATATAAGCCATTTTCGCATGGCTATATACATTAACCAAAATATTCTTCCGCCACTAGTCTATTTTATACATGCCATAAGATAATCCAAAACATAGCAGTACCAAACAGTGGATAGTGATAGTGTGACTAGTTGCTGACGATCCCCGAGCCTGTAGCTTCGCAATGAGATCTATAAAACAGAGGAAACAGAGTAAACGGAGTAAGCATTACAATGCTTTGTAAGTTTTAAGCAGGGTCAACAGATAACAATCAAATTATAACATAGTTGTTCGTATTTTTATTTCACTCTTCCTTCGGGCATACCATCCCTTTACCGAATATGCACATCTCATCATATACAATAGGCAGATAAACTTTCACATAAAAGTGAGCTCATGTGACATAGATACATCGTATGATTTCACATCGCCTCTCACACTGATCCGATGTCACATAATCATAGGAATAGTCTCATAGATTGCTCTCGTATGCATCACATAACTACCTTATGATTTAGTGCAAATCAAGCTCACATATAAACTTGGAGTACATACCTGTTTAACCTTTCGCATTGAATATATTTATAAGCAATTCTTATTACGAAGTCTTACCCGGACATAATCTCCACACGAAGTTATCGGGTCTTACCCGGACAAAATTCCCACACGTAGTCATCGGGTCTTTAGAGCTCGGATATAGTACGAGCACAAAGCTTACGGACATTAATCAGTGATAATATTCTCGCATAAAGCCTGCGGGGTTTTAACCCGGATATAGTACTGACACAAATGCCCTTCGGGACTTATCACATTTATGCACTTTCACATCCATCACGTTGGCCACTCGGCCCTGTCACATATATACACTTTCACATTCATCACATCGGCCACTAGGCCTTATCACATATATACACTTTCACATTCATCACATCGGCCATTAGGCCTTATTACATATATACACTTTCACATTCATCACATCGGCTATTAGGCCTTATCACATATATATACACTTTCACATTCATCACATCGGCTATTAGGCCTTATCACACATATACACTTTCACATTCATCACATCGGCTATTAGGCCTTATCACACATATACACTTTCACATTCATCACATCGGCCATTAGGCCTTATCACACATATACACTTTCACATTCATCACATCGGCTATTAGGCCTTATCACACATACACACTTTCACATTCATCACATCGGCCATTAGGCCTTATCACACATATACACTTTCACATTCATCACATCGGCCATTAGGCCTTATCACACATATACACTTTCACATTCATCACATCGGCCATTAGGCCTTATCACATATATATACACTTTCACATTCATCACATCGGCCATTAGGCCTTACTATCATTTCATATTCGAATACTCATAAACTTACAATATCACGATTTAGAATTCAAGTATGGGTTTAATCAATAGCTTATGAGCAACTAAAACAAGTTTATCAAGGTTCACAACATAATCTCAAATTCAGCACAAGCTGTTTTTCCTGGGCAATAGTCACTAAATTATTTATAACTGGAGCTACAAAACTCCAAATCACTTTCCGTTAATTTTTCCTGAATATAGACTCGTATATCTTCCATCCATAAAATTTCCAGAATTTTAGGTTTGGCCAATCAATACCAGATTTTTCTTAAAGTTTCCCCTGTTTCACTGTTTGACTAATCTGACCACTCTTCACTACGAATCAAATTTCTCATTTTACTGATTTCAAAATGTGTTGTATTTGATTTCATTTGAAACTAGACTCATTAAAGAGTCTAAGCATATAAACTTTATCTTATAACCATTTTTGTACAATTTATAATGATTTTCTAAAAATAGAACAGAGGATTTCAGTGTCATTCTGCGCTGTCTCACACAACTTTAAGTATCTCATTATCGGAAAATTCCTTTGCTTACACGGTTTCTTTTATAAAAAACTAGACTCATTAAGCTTTAATTTCATGTCTCATACAGCCTCTAATTCAAATCCATAAATTTATGGTGATTTTCTAAAGTCACGTTACTGCTGCTGTCCTAAGCAGACTATTTCAAATTACCCTTGAATTCCCAAGCTCAAACACTTAAGAACTTACCATTTGAGCTTAGAACATATCATGGCCACATCATATCTTATTAAATCAACTCATCATGTCCTATTATAATTGAATTTACTCAACGTTTAATCACTTAAAACTTACCTCGGAAGTGGTCGACGACTAGATATCCACGGTTATTTGTTTACTTTCTCTTTTCCCCCATCCAACTTTGATCCTCTTTGCTCTTAAGCAACTTAGGATACAACTCTTAAACAAGCTAAATCCTTAGTTTCCTTCAACATGCAAACTGTCTCCATTTTTCTTTTTGTTGCAGCCCTCTTCCTCTTCTTCGATGGATTACCGAGTTACTAGAAATTTCAGCTACCTAACTAGCTAAAATCATAGTTTTTCCTCCTTCTAGCCATCTTCTAAGTCAAAAATTAAAGCAACCAAACTTTCTTCTTCCTCTCTCAAGTCACGGCAATAGGGGGAGCAAGGATGAGACAACTTTGTTTTCATCACCCCTCCCTTTTTATTACTTTATTACTAACCTTTTATTTTATTATTTCTAACATAAATCACTAACACAAAAATGTTTATAATAGGCTTTAATCCATAGCATGGCCGGCCACTACTTGTCATAGGTGGAAATTTGACATGCAAGCCCATTATTTTCATAACATGCACTAATAGGTCCTTATAGATTAACCTATCACCTTTTAAAAGTGCCACACATAAGTCCTATTAATTAAATTCACATGCAATCGACTAAATCGAAGCTCAAAACTTTCACACATTTATCTTAGACAATAAATATCATGTTCAAATAATTTGGTTACTCGGTTTAGCGGTCCCGAAACCGCTTTCCGACTAGGGTCAAATTAGGGGTGTCACACAAGCTCAATTAAATATCTATTGTATAAATTTATATAAGAAAATTTATTATCAAGAATTTTATGAAATTATATATTATTATTAAATTATATGTAATAATAATTATTTTAAATTATACAAATTCATATAAGATAATTTATTAGTTATAATTATTTTAAATTTTATTAAATCATATATTTTAATTAAATATATTTAATATTAATTATTTCAAATTATCTTTTATAGTATCATATATTATGATTTGAGTAAATTCATATAAGAATATTAATTATTAAGAATTTTTATTAAATTATATATTTTAATTATAATGTATTTAATAATAATTATGTTAATTTATATTTTATAGTATCATATATTATGATTTGAGTAAATTCATATAAGAATATTGATTATTAATAATTTTATTAAATTATATATTTTATTTATAATATATTTAATAATAATTATGTTAATTTATATTTTATAGTATCATATATTATGATTTGAGTAAATTCATATAAGAATATTGATTTTTAAGAATTTTATTAAATTATATATTTTAATTATAATATATTTAATAATAATTATGTTTAAATATGATTAAATTATTTATTATTGATATTAATAATCTTATTAAAATTTAAATAACAATAACAATAATCATTTACCAAAACAAATTTATGGTAAGGGTATTCTAGTCATTTTAGTTTTTTCCATTATGCTGTTACACCTCTATTCCATTCAACCAAACACAAGATTACTATTACGCCTCTATTCCATTACATTCAACCAAACAATTGATTTGCTATTACGCCTCTATTCCATTACGCCTCTAATCCATTACGCCTTTATTCCAATACAGCGAACCAAACGTGCTCTAAGTGTCCTACCAATCTTAGGATACCCTATTTGACTTAGGAAAAGAGTTACTTGCACAAAAAGTATCCTATTTCCTATTTTTAGTTTGTCTCGACTTTTAACTGACGAACCTTAGTTCGCAATTTAACTAGCGAACCCCTAGTTCGCAACTTGATTAACAAACCCTAGTATGCCAAATTGACTGGCGAACTTAACTTACAATGAATCTGGCGAATCCCCCTTTTTGCATCCTTTGGCGTGCACCAATTCGCCAAAATATTGGTGAACTCCTTGTTGATACGCTTTTGGCGAATACCAGCTCGCCAAATCAATTGGCAAACCCCTAGTTCGTCGAAACAGGCGAACCCTCTCTTGTGAGGCTAAAACTTCCAAGCCCTATTTCGGGATGTTTCAACTCTTCCTCACTTAAGACATTACTTTTTTTTAATTTAACTAGAACAATTTCATTCGACTTAAATTTTATTTTACTTGTATCGATTTGAAAAAAATTTCAAATTGAGTTAAAATGATAAAATAAAAATCATTAACTTGAAAGATTTTCACTCGATTCGAACGAACTCAAATATATTTGCTAGTTAAAAAATTAATATTCTAGATAAATCGAAAATATTAGAGCAATATTTTTAATACCATATATTATTCAACAACCCCTGCAATGGATCAAATCTTCAAATCACAAATCACTGTTTAATTATAAAATGACAATTTTAATTTAAGATATGAAAAGTAGTACGGATATTAAAACTGTTTGACATCATTAAAATCTCAGAGCCACAGTGTAGGAGGACCGGAAGTGGCAGTTGGTAGGCAGTTAGGGAGAAAAGAGAAAGGGCTTAGGCCTTTGCGTTTGGGATTTTAATAACCAAACCAGACAAACGTAGATTAGATTAGACCAAACAAACTTAAGTAAGCTGTATCGGCGTACGTTAGTCTCTTCCAGCCTTAAACCTCCAAGCAAGAATAATCTCTTCCCAGGCTAACCCTTGAAACCCTCTCCGGCACCCTGCCACAACCGTTATTCCATCAGATCCTCTGACATGGACCCACTCTTTGACCGAATCAACGTCCGCGATCTTCTCTCCGGTCACGACCTCTCGGACCCTTCGACGCCACTATCCACACCGGATCTCCGCCTCATCATCAGCCGCCTCGAATCCCACTCTCTTCATATCAAATCAAAAGTCCGTTCTTACCTCCTTTCTCACCGCGAAGACTTTGCCTCACTCTTCTCCCAGTGCAACGATGCCGTTTTCAAGACTAGCGAAATCTCTGACAACGTCTCCGGTATTCTCTCTTTGATCTCCGACCGCCCCATCGATGTCGAGATCCGTAAGTTGGTTGATGAGATTGGGAGGACAACGAAGGAGGCTAGGGAAAAGAGGGAGATGTTAGGGTTGTTGAAGATAATCGTAGGGATCTGCGAGAGATTAGAAGGCGCCAGATCAGCTTTTAGTGATGGACGACTCAGATTTTCCGCCGAGGAAGTTAAAGAGTTGAAGAAGGCTTTGAGGATTGGCGATGAAGAAGAAGGAGAGCCTATCGTGTATGGTTTGCTGCGGAAACAGTGGGCGGATTTATTCGATGAGGTAAGTTTATGTTTGGTTACTGAGAAAGCGGCAAACTGAGAAGAGTGGATAGATGAATTTTTCACGTTTAATGTTTTGATCTCTCTCTTTAATTCTTTTTTGGTATTATTCATTTTATTGGTGATTTGTTTTTTTAGAGGAATGATTTGGGTTTGTAGATGCAAGACTTTTTTTCCAAGTTCATGGAAAATGCAGTTCGGTTCGAGCAGGATTCTAGAACAATTAGAGTGAAATACAAATTATGTGTTGATAAAATGGATGGGATTGAACTTCATACGGTCATGGAAGCCATGGATGTAAGTTTTTCTATTATGTTCCTTTTGCTTATAGAATGGACCAACTAAATCTTATATCCGGACAAGTTTTTATTATTTTGTTTCCATGATGGAGCTATTATGAACATCGGTAGGTAACATTGAAAATCGTCTGCTATCAGTTAACTGTCTAAGGTTTTGGTGGTCAATTAGTCCTGTTACATTGTTGTTAGTATGTCGTGATGATGATATGATAATGTTTTTTTAGGTTGCTGGAATTCTGGATTATAGTCTTGCTAAAGCAGCTGACTTGATAATTAAGCATGCCATCACTCCAGCTGTAAGCTATGGATCACCTGCAATGTTTGCAGAAGATGTAAATCAAGGTTCAGAAGGAATCTCAGAAGCAGTACTGAAGATATTACCTTCACAAGATTGCAAGGTGTGTGCTCTCTACTGAGATTCCAAATCCTTGGTTGCTACTTGCCACACTAGGTTTAACTAATTAGGACGTAGTTTCAGAAAATAAAGCTGGCTGATATGTTCTTTGGAACATGAAATTGTATTACTAGTTGCTTTCTTTATGTACAACAATTCCTTCTAACATGGATCACATAGATGGCAAGATTCTAGTTCGTCAGCGTCAAGCATTTTTCTTGAAAGAAATTCATGGACAGCGTCAAACATATCCTCTGTAATGTTCAGATTGTAGATGTGGATGGAGATGCTATCTATGCAAGAGTTATTCAAGTCATCAAGTTTATTTTCAAGCATATATGCTTTGAGAATGGTTCATGGATTCGTTCTTTTGGAAGGTTAACTTGGCCAAGGATATCAGATATTATCATCTCAAAGTTTCTTTCAAAGGTTTGTTTTTCTAATGGTTTACTTAAAAAAATATGCTTTCTGTTCTACTTTGCTTGCAGAATTCTGAATACCTGTGATTAAGTGTCCGTAATTGATTTCCATGATATTCTCGTAATGAATTGTTGTTTCTTTGACATCTTTTAATTTATGCCACTTTTTTCGTATTAAGTAGTCTTGCAGTGAATCTATACAAGTTGTAAATATGGAACAACCAATAACATATCGTGTATGTTGCATCTAGAGCTTGTATTTTGGTAGTGCTGCAAACAAATTGGTGACATTTTAGTAGGGACAGCTCAGGGTACAAAGTTGTATGACCTTTCGGTTTAGCTGCTGGATCATCTTTTTAATCTGCCTTTAAGAATTTTGAGCATGGGTTTGCTGGAATTAGTTTGTGCATTAAAGAGATGAGATGGCTAATATTTAGTATTTAGCGTCAAATGGTACTATCAAAGGTTATTATTGATGAAAACATTCACTTCCAGACATCTGAGATAACATATCATGTAGTATTTAGAGCATGAATTTTGGTAGTGCTGCAAACAAATCGGTGACTTTTATTAGGGACTTCAGGTACAAAAGTTGTATGACCTTTGATTTAGCTGCTGACTCATCTTTTAATTCCACCTTTAAGAATTTAGCACGGCTAGTTTTGCAGGCAGTATTTTGTACCTTAAAGAGATGAGATGGCTAATATTTTGTATTTAGCATCAAAGGGTACAAACAAAGGTTATCATTGATGAAACCTTACATCTTGGGACATCCGAGATGTCTGTATGATTAGTTCATATATTCATGTCTATATATAAATTTATTTCCTCTTATTTGTTCTAGTTTTATGGTGGGTTGTTTTGTTGTTAGTTTTTCTTAGTCATTTAATGACTAACACTAATTAGGATCAGGGTTTATTTGTACTCAAAGGTCAAGGTTTAAACCTTGCTATAGCCCTACATAAATTATGATTTATCTGTATAACCTCTCTTTTATTATCTAGTATTTACTTTTACGTGCCTAGGATATGAATAATATTTTCTTTCTTTTGATTTTAAATTAATAATTTGATATTGAATAGATAGTTTTATATTGTTCTAATATTTGAAATTAATAACCTTTACATGTAGGGGTTGTAAACTTTATCTGTTTTTTTTTTTTAATCAAATAGTTTTTTCAGTTTTTAAATGGAAGTAGAGTACTTTGTCATAATTTGGATAAATCTTATAATTATTTCAGTATTTCTAATAAAAATTAAAATGGCAGTATAGAATAATGAATATAAATCTCCATTTTCTTCAGTTAAAAAGTTTCTCGAATTTACTGCTTATATGTATACATATTATAGATTATAGATTATCTGTTGCCTTTTATTTTCATCATTCTATAGTATTTAATTTTGGCTAATATAGTCAGTTTTACTAATATACTCTGGAGACTGGACATTAATTTCTTTAGATCTGTGAAGCTTAATTATTGGTAAAGGTGTATGATTGTAATTATTTTCTGTGGAAACATTGGGCAGTGCATTAATCACCTGAGTGGAGTGATCTAGAATTGCATTATGTTTTACATTCAGACCTTGGGAAGCTCAAATACATTTATTGTTTTATGGGCAGGCTGAGTCCTTCAACCTTTTTAGGGGCATAAAGCAAGCAATAAATAAATAGAAGGCTATTTGTGCTTAATATTCCCTTCGCTATTTTGCACTGCCTTGATTCCAATTATTGTAACATTTGATTTCTTTTGACTTTGTAACCTTTATATGTGTGGCTGTTTTGTATGACCATGTGAACTTAATAGTCTGTCTTCTATACTCTCTAGTTTGATCTGTCCAGTCTTCACTAAGTCCTAAGAACCTTTGGCTCTAAATGTATTCTGAATGTTTTGGTAGAATTAAATTGGAAGCAATTTGAACCAATTTGCAAAATGGTTGACCTTGGCATGATGCTTGAAATTTTCTTTTACAAATCGGTTATTTACCTATTTCCTTCCTTGTGTCTGGAAGTGAAAAACCAGGGGATAGAGTTGATTTAATTTATTTATTGGTTTCCATATTTAAGGTTTGTTCTATTTTGGTGAATAGTAGAATCAAGACATAATATATGGAACTTGGTACATTGTCAAAAGGACCTATTTGCTTATTTTGTTTGGTTGAGATTGTGGTTTGGTAGTATCATAGATAGGTCTGTAAAGAAGCGACTGGGTGTACTTCCTTTTTTTGCTTTGTAATAATTGACATTAGAATCTTGCTTTAGGTTGTTCCTGAAGATGCTTCCAAACTTGTGGACTTTCAGAAGATAGTCAAGTGTACATCAGAATTTGAGTTCTCTTTAAAGGAAATGATGTTCTTATCAGCATCCGATGGCAAAGATTACAGGTTGAGCAGTTTTTCTGAAAATGTTGAGGTTCACTTTGCATTTAGGAAGAAAACAGAAGTCTTGGGAAAAGCTAGAAATTTACTCCTTCAATGTGATTTCTCTGTTCCTCAAGTAAGTTTCTAACAATTAAACTTTTGGGCTTCTATCTTCGTTTTATTTCTTTTGATTAATAAAATTTTCTTTAGGATTACACTTCCAAAGGCCCTTTACTGAAGAACGATGGAATGGCTATAAATTCTTCCAACCAAGTTGTTGATTTGATTTTTTCATCTGAGAGGTGTGTGGTATCAAAAGCAGCCTCCCAACTGATGGAGCTCGTGCATCAGACACTTCAGGTAAGCCAATAATTTTCCTATTTTCTTCTTGCAATACCATGGTCCAATTTCTTACCCGTTGCAACTTGATAGTCTGAGTTTCTTTCATGTCAGGAGAAACATAGTTTTCTTACTCATGAAGGATTGCAAAAGCTTACTGTTACTGCCAACTCTCTATAGTTTAATCTAGTTTTGTAGTTATATTGTTAAAAAAAGAGGTATGAATGTTGTCTAAATTAGCTGAAGCTATTTGCAGTTGGTCACCCCATGCATTTTCATTTCTATTGCCTTGACTTATGCACGTCAACTTCAAGACATGACTTTATCCATCACAAATTCTTGCAGGATGTTTGCTTGTCATCTACAAAACTTGATAGTCTGAGTTTCTTTCATGTCAGGAGAAACATAGTTTTCTTACTCATGAAGGATTGCAAAAGCTTACTGTTACTTGCAACTCTCTATAGTATAATCTAGTTTTGTAGTTATATTGTTAAAAAAAGAGGTATGAATGTTGTCTAAATTAGCTGAAGCTATTTGCAGTTGGTCACCCCATGCATTTTCATTTCTATTGCCATGACTTATGCATGTAAACTTCAGGACATGACTTTATCCATCACAAATTCTTGCAGGATGTTTGCTTGTCATCTGCAAGAGTTGCTTGGGAATTCTATCATGCTGTAAGAGATGCTATACTTCTTTATGAAGCTGTTATTCCTGTCAAGGTTTGTTCATTTGAGATTGTGAAGTTACTTTGCCTTATCCATTTAATTTATCAAGACACCCTAACATGATTGTTGTGAGCATGTCTGTGTTTATATACATGGTAGTATTTGATTCCTGGATGTGCACACTGAAAGCCAGTGTATGCCCCATGTGCTAGTCTCGGTCTGTGAGACTCACATCCGTGCAAGGGTAAAAACATTCTGAGCAACCAGAATTTCTATAATGTACTGATATATGCGCATAAATGTCTATCATGCAAAACACCAGAGGTTTCGAGCCCGAACTCCAATGTGGTGCCCTTTTAATATATGTGCCTTTTGCACACCTTCACTAAAAAACTTGAAGTGTCTTATAACCATTGTATGGGAGTGTGTAATTCCATTCCGTTTATCCTAAAATGAGTTGCCATGTTTTCACATCCTTTAATCTCTTCAAAATCAAACATCAATATCTGTCAACCATATACCAGCTAGGCTATCTTTGCACATCCTTGATAATTTCCGTTATGTTGGTTCCTGAAATCTCTCTCTCAACATTTGCTTTTTATTGATTCTTGTTTCTTTGAACGGGACAAGGTTCTTACTTCTAAACAAACAATAATATTATTAATCTTGAAGCAAAGTATCTTTTAGTTTATGAGATGCCTGGTCTTTCTTTTTTACATCCAATGAGTTGGTTGTGCTTTAGGTTAATCATGTGCACATGTGATTTTGACCTTAAATTTACAAACCTTCTCTGGCTCTCAAAGAAATATCATGAAGGTTCTTGTAGCATATTTGATCACCCACTTTCCATCATGTACTTTGATTTGAGTGCTGTAAAAGTTACCTATATTCCATATACATGTTTTGCACGTTTTTGTTTATCATGACTTATATTGGTAACCTTTATTTTTCTCTTGTGAAGTTAGAAAGGCAGCTTGACGGTATCAACCAGGTTGCTATTCTCATGTACAATGATTGTCTTTTTTTATCTCAGGAGATACTTGGGCTTGCATTTGAGGTATGTAGAGAGTGTAGACTTAATTATAACATGCTTCAGAAAAAGGAAAGAAACAAAATGAAATGCAGATATATTATACTATTTGGAATATCTATGGATATTTGCAAATCTGCAACTAGTACTAGGCTAAAACTGAATAAATCCTTATAGTTAATTCAAATGTCATGACTCCTTGTCCTTGTATTGTAATCAGTTGAGCCCGTAAGTTATTGCTCACAATCTATTGAGCCCTTATTTGGAGGGAAAATTAAAATCATTAACTCCTTTTCCCATCTGGGATAGAGGCATTAATGATACAGGATAATAATATACCTTGTGAGATTTTCTTGGTAGGTGTCCATATGAAAAGTATATATGACAAATGTGAAGCATCTCTCAACATGTGCCCTAAAAATGTGACATTGAAATATTTATTCCACATGTTTTCCATCTGGCTATTCTATCCAAATTGGAAGACCATTCAACCAAGGGCTCACTTGTTTTGAATTAAGTGATAAGGGGTTCAATTGATTGCAATAAAAAGATAGGGCCTCGTGTGATAAATTTAATTGAATAAGCTGGCTTATTTTGTAGTTATCCTTTGCCCTTTATTCCAAACAGGGAAATAGATGCTTATGTGCTATTCTTTTAGTGAGTATATTTGTTTAATCTAAAGTGGCTTTGTCCTCCATTATTTATTTATTTACTTTTTATACATGTTAACTAATATATTTGAACCTACATTTCAGTATCGCACAGACTTTCCAGATTCTATTAAAGAACATGCTGTATTTGCTGATATGGCTCCAAGATTTCATCTCATGGCTGAAGAAATACTGCAGAGGCAAATCCAGATTGTTATTTTTAATCTGAGAGAGGTAGTTTGCCTTTATATGTTTATCTGGTTTGAGTTTTGGCTAGAAATTTTGAAGGATGATTACATAAAAAAACCTATTTTGGTATTGTCTTTCATAGATTTCAAACTAGAGGTGTCTATAGGCCAGGCCTAATTAACTCATTGAAAGCCTAAGTTTGGGTTTGTCCTACCCCTTTATTATATGTTAAAATAAAGTTATTATATTAATATTTTAAATGTATTTTTGATGTTTGAATTGAAATTAAATAAAAATTTAGAAATTGAAGCTCAAGTCAGGCCTAAGCTGATTGTGGTCTAGCCAGGGTGCGAATGCGTTGGATAATTCAAGTTCAACCTTTATTAATTTAATTGGTTACAATTCAAAAATTAAAGTTTCTAATTAGTTACAAAGTTACAAGGTCAGTTTTATCTTGTTCAATTAAAATGTAGGTCTCATTTTCTTTGTTACTTTTTTTACCATTTGCAAATACGGATAAAACTGAGGGAGGCATATGGTCACCACACCGATGTGTGCAGTTCTTGCACATGACTTGCTTTGATTTTTTTTTTTTTTTGGTGTCAAAATATGGAAATATCCCTAAAATAGAACACACTTATAAAAATACTTTTCTTGTTCAAACTCAGTTTTCTTCCCTGTTTTTGCTTCGAACTATTTTGATTTCTCTTAATTTCTTACAGCATTGCAGTGTTAATTTTTGTTAGGTTGTTTGCAAGTCTAAAGTGAAGTTCCCAGAAGGCATACAAATTTGTTAATTTATTGCTTTGCATTTAATAAAGTTGGGAATGGTGAAACAATATCTTTGATCTAAAAGAAGAATAATGGTCGAATTATGGCTCAGATAAATCTGAGGAAGTTTTCATGTGATAATTATCCCAATTTTCATCATCATTTTCCTTAGTGAATAACTTTTTGCTAATATTTCTGTCTGTTAGGTCATAGATGGTGCTGACGGATTTCAAAATACCCATCAAATGCAACAATTTGAATCTGCTAAATTCAGCATAGATCAGGTACTGTTGATTTATTTTATTGTTATACTCCTTGCTGTTGTTATTTTTTTGGTTCTGTTTTTCTTTTTCATCAGATAGTGAAGCTGAATGTTTGATAATCAGGCTGTTTTTATTCTTGAGAAAGTACATATAATATGGGAGTCACTGTTACGGCCTTCGACTTATAAGAGAAGTATGTGCATGGTTTTAGAGTCCGTCTTCTCTAGAATCACTAAAGACATACTTTTGCTTGATGATCTGGCTGCAGAAGAAACGTTACAGGTCTGATCAATCACACTTTATCATAGTCTTCATAGCTTTTACATATTTAAGTTAAATATCTTAATCATTAACTTGTCGAACAGCTCCAAAGACTAATCCATATGATGCTGGACAACCTATCTTCTTTATTGAAGTCTCTGATTTCTGCTTTTGACTCTAATGAAAAGTCAGAAGAAGATACCAGCCGTCCTATAGATGATCTTATACCATCTTTACGAAAAATTCGCAAACTAGGAGGTATGTTTCTCTTATCCTTAAAACTCTTGATTACGGTTTTAAGAAGCTTGAGTTCAACTCAAAATTCAAAGTTCGAAGCTTGGCTCAAGTTTGATTGAGTTTTTACTTTTAAAGCTCTATATTGATAAAAGTCAAACTGCTTGAGCTCACTGGATTAGGCTTGATTAAGTTCAAATTGAGATTTTTAATACTAGCTAAAAATTAAAGGTCTATTAGGTTTAAGCTACTTAGATCAAGAATTAGGGTTCTTGAATTCAACTAGGTAAAGCTCAAGTTGAATTCTAGTGTTTTTAAACTGAACCCTGGTAATTTGTGAGTACACGTTTCCTGTTTATGCTTGTGTATACTTGAGTATTTATATGTTGCCACATATTGTATGGCCTTGGCTCTTGGGGAAGAGTTGAGTAGAAGTTTATGCTTAAATGTAATTTCTCGTAATTAAATTTCACATTATTATTTATTTTTATTTATTCGTTTTGGGGTATTGCAGAATTGTTAGATATGCCTTTAAAATCAATCACGTCAGCGTGGGAAAGTGGAGAACTTATGAGCTGTGGTTTTACAATACTAGAGGTATTGATTTAACAGTCTGTTGTTTAAGGTATGGTTTATTGAGGAGTGTATTTGTAACCTACCGTTTTTTTTTAAACATTTATGGCAGTTGAAAGACTTCATCAGAGCAATATTCGCAGACTCAACGTTGAGAAAAGAATGCATATGGCGTATAGAAAATGTGAGTTTGTATTAGGAGTTTTACAGTTTCCTTGGGACTTTCGTGATCCCCACTCTGCTAATATTAAAAAAAAAAAAGGTTCTTTTTATGCATAACTACCCTAAGTTAAGGTTTTTAAAACGGAAAAAAAAGAAAGTAATAATTTTGTTTGCCTTGCAAATTTTTTTTTGGCCATTCCTTGCAATTTAATTAGTTTCTAACTTTTTTTTTTCTTTTCTGTATTGTATTGCAAATCATGATAGGTAACTTTATGATGTCTCCTACGAGTCAGATTTTTAGTCTATGAACAACGGAGTATGGTGTAGTGTTCCGTGGTAGGTATTATTATATCTATACTTGGTACCTATAATTTAATTGGTATTACAAGTCAATTAGACATAAATTCAATTGAAAAATTATTAAAATATTTTTTTTATAAAGTTATATAATGAGGATATTTTTATGTTTTTATATTATATAAATCAAAAAAAGATAATCATAATAAAATTTGAATTTGTTACCCAACTTTTAAACATTTAATTTTGTTGTTTTAATCAAAGCATCATTTGGGTTTTATATGAACTCTTATTAGGTAAATTTTTACATGCTTTTTTTTTCTTCAGAATTTTGGCTAACCGGATCAACTATTATTACGACACACTCATAATGTATATGAAAAACAAAATTATTTACATAATTGAAAATGAATGCTGCGCAACTCCATGTTAATTTATACAAGTTATCTTTTTGGAACTTTAATTATCCATCAAATTAACAAAATTGTCTTCATTTAACAAAAAAAGGGGGCATGACTACTCAACAAAGCAAAGCAATGGACCAATATTCTACGCAACAGGTGCATTTGAGGGTATCTATGTTAATTAAGCTACCCATTTTAGAACAAGTTGACACAAATTGCCACGATCTCAACCGCTGGTTATAGAAAACACTTCCTACAAGTCAACATTTCAGCTGGCCTTGACCAGTTCCAATCTCTCTATGTTTCATTTCTCTGTGCTTAATCCAGTGGTCTTGTAAAAAAAAAAAACACAAGGAAACTAGTTATTCTTTTCGGGTTGGTATTTATTTATATGCTTTGGATTAATTGGGTAATTAAAGTTGGCATATGTGCCGTTTTACTTAATAGTTTACTGCCGTTAAATTTTTATTTGCGGAAGTTCTAGGGTGAGCCATTAATATGAGGTTACGATGACCTGAAATTTGTTGAACAGGTTAAAAAGTTAAATTACTTAATTTTAAAAAAAATTCTCATGTTATAAGCAAATTGTTTTTTAATTAATTAATTTCTTAAAAATGTTTTATGTTATATATTTTTAATGATTCTTTAATGTATTATGAATTACTTAATTTTTTTAGAAATCTTTTATGTTTTAAGAAATTATTTATTATTTTTGAAATTACTTCATTTCTTATAAATCTTTTATGAGTTGCAAGTAATTCTTTCATGTACTACGAGCTACTTAATTTTTTAGAAGCCTTTCATATTTTAAGTTTTGTATTTCAAGTAATTCTTTCTATTGCTACAAATTAGTTAATTTCTTAGAACCTTTTCATGTTTTAAGTAATTCTTTTATATTTCTAGTAATTATTTCATGTGTTAGAATATAATTAATTTCTTGGAATCTTCTCATGTTTTAATTAGCGCTTTCAGGATTTAAGTAATTCTTCCATGTATTATAGATTACATAACTTCTTAGAAACTCTTTCATGTTTTAAGTAATTTCTTCATGCGTGTAATTTTTTAGAAACTTTTTCAAATGCTTTAAGTAACACTTTCAAGTTTTAAGTAATTCTTTCATGTATTACTAATTACTTACTTTCTTAACACTCTTTCATATTTGAAGTAACTCTTTCATGTATTATGGATTATTAATTTCTTAAAACTCTTCCATGTTTTAAGTAATACTTTCATATTTTACGAATAACTTAATTTATTAGAATCATTTCATGTTTTAATTGTCTTTTTCAGCGTTTAAGTAATTCTTTCATGTTGTATGAATTGCATAGTTTTAAAATCAAATTACACCAAAGAGGTGAATTGGTGTTTGAAAAATTTAAAACAAAAAGTTAAAAAATTACACACATAATTTAGAGTGGTTCGGCCATAAATGCCTACCTTCGCTACCTTAGCTTACTAGGACTAAGGATTTTTCCAATTCACTAATTGATACCTCTCAAGAATAAGATATAACCTTTACAATTCACTATCTTTTTAATAAGATAGATAGAACCACTTCCTATAAGGTTTTCTAACTAAAATCTTAATTAAACCCTCAAAAATAGAGAAATAAAAAGTAAGACTGAATGAGTGCCTCTAGAAGGTAGATATACAAATAAATATCTCTCTAAAATACAAATAAACACTAGTGTAATGACTTGAATTTAGTTAGTGTCGAAAAATGCGGTTTTGAAATTCAATTTCGTAAACCAGTTCGTGAAATTATAATGGGAGGATTTTTGGAGTTAGTATGAAAATAAATTAAAAATGGTAAAGAAATTAAATCAAGAAAATCATCAATTAAAGTTTAGGGACTAAATTATAAAAATTCAATCGCTATTAAGTTTTAATTTAGAAAATGTATAAGGACCCAATTGGAAAATATGCAAAGGGGCTTAATGGTTATTTAACCATTAGAGTTTGTGAATTAGTTGATGACAACGATTCTTCTAATCCATTTCTATTTATAAATTAGATTAAAATACTTAATCATAAGTTAACTAAAATAATTAATTAATCACTAATTATATATATAGTTAGTGGAGGAGAGAAGACAAAGATAATGCCTTCATCTTTTTCCTCTTAAACCGAACCAAATAGAAGAGAGAAAAGAAGATTAAGCTTCCTCCTTCACAATTCAATTCCAATTAATTAAGGTAATCTGTAACACCCAAAATAGGACCTAAGCGTTTAGGGGTATCTTAAGAATTTTAGTCTTAGAGTGTTCGGAATTTTGCGACATGGTATATCGATAATGTTTTCAATTATGGTTTTTAGAAAATCAAATCAATTTTTGAAAAAGTATTTTAGGAACCTTTAATTTTAGAAAAAAGGCTGATTTGTAACAGAGACAAAATTGTGAGCTTTTAAGAGGCAAATAGACAAATTTTTAAAATTGAACCTAATATCACCCACCTACAATTTTTCACAAAGCTTTTCCCTATAGCATTGTTTTGCCGTCCTTACTCTTCCAAGTCTTCCCCAAATGATTTTTGATTTTCAAACTTTAATCCTATTGATTTCTATCATTCCCCAAGTCATTTACCTTCATAAATCTTCAAGAAAACATCCTAAGATCTCATTGAAATCATCATCTTCCTCACGTGTGAGTTTTCTGGGTTTTAAAAAAAAAGTCTATTTTTCTTCGATCAAAGGTAACCATTCGTCTACCCATTAGTTTTTAATGTTAATTAGTCTTTAAAATTGAATTATTAGGCATTAAATCACATATTTTGATTAAAAGCAAAAAATAGAGTTATTAATGTTGAATTTTGGGTTTTTGAGCGAAAATGTGATTTCAAAGTGTTAAACGCTAGGTTTTGACATGATTAAGAGGTTTCTAAACTTGTTTTGAAGTTTCGTTAAATATTTCTTGAGTTTTAATGAATTTTTTGGAAATAGCCATAAAACATGTCAAAAATTTTGATACCATGAATTGAGTATTTTATTATAGTTTAAAGGTTGAGAATTAGTTGTAGGTGAATTATAAGATGAATGGAATTGGTTTTAGGCGAAAGGAGTGAGTATAGATCGAAATATTCGAATTTAAATCTTGCTATTTTAAAGGTTTTGGTTATATGAGAACTTAGTTTAGGCTTATGTTTTTGTTGCTTATAGTGAGTCATTGGCTGATTTTTGAGTGTATTGTTCTGTGAATGTATTGTGTTGAAGCTTCAGATTCGCTAGGAGCATCTACGAGCTAGGAAAGTATAGATTGAGCTTTCAACTTCTCGACAAAAGCGTATTGGTGAGTATGTGGAATCATTGCTCGTAGACATGAGTCATGTGTTATTTGGGAATTTTAGTAGTAGCCTAAATTCCTACTCTAAATTTTGAGTGTAAGCTTTCTTATAACTATGTTTATGTTGTGAATTATGTGCTTATGTGAATGCAAATATGTGGTTGTAATAACTGCTGCGAAAGTGCAAATGTGTACATGTTATGTATATGCTAAATGTTAGTGACAGTGTTTTACTAAAAATGCAAATATACAGTGATTGTGCACGGATAATTGGTAAGTGATATGTGTTTGTTTAAGATATTTTGGCCTTGTGATCTTGAAACTGTTGGATATAGTTGGCATGCCATAAGATTGTGAGTACTCACCTATATGTACAGTGATTTTGGGCGTTGAGGCCTTGGGACATGTTAGAGGGATAAGAGAATGTGAGCTAAAATCCATTCAATGGGACATGTGAGGGGAAATAAGGAGAGCGTTAGCTATATGCTTCACTTATGGGATATGTTTGACTCTATGAGTCATTTGGTGTGATTGGAGATCCGTGTATCCGATGTGTGGTGATAGTGCCCACTTTATGTTTCATACCTCAAGAGCCAACTTATCATTATACGTGATTGTGAGAAATGTGCTACATGACTAATGGAATATGCGTTATATGACATATGCTTGAATGAGTATGTAAATGCTATGTAAATGAACTAATAGATAATGCATGAATAGGTATTATATGACATTAGACATAAGAACATTGTATTTGTATATATATTTGGTGGTGTTGTGGATGCATGATGACATGTTTGCATAGTGATTATTCTATTCATTCATTGAGCTTGTTTAAGCTCACCCACTCTTTTCAACATATGTAGAGTAGTGACGTGTCAATGTGGGTGGTGTGGTTTTTTTGAGGGAGTGATCCAGGGAAGACTTGTTAGTATTTCGTAGGTGCTCATTATTTATTTATTTATGAATTGAGAAATAAGGCAATGTGGTAGACTTGTTTATAGCCATGTTAGTTCTCAACATTTTGTTGGTTTTGCTTTTGTTTATGAGGTTTATGAGTTATAAATATGCTTAGGTTTATGAACACTGATGATGGCATGATGTTTCTTGCTTGGACACGTTTCTAACATTTTTAACTGTTAAATTTAACCGTTTAGATGATTAATTGTCGAAGTATTTGATGCATGATGTTTAGAAACTAAATTGGAATGGACAAAATACTTTTGTATGCTATATTTTTGAGGTCTGTAGCAGAGGTATCGATAATTGGGTTTTAGAAAAGATACCTCTGTGTTTTGAAACATGCAGGGAAGTCAGAATAGAGATTTGGTATTGATACCCTTGCTCGAGTACTGATACTCGAGGTAAATATATCGATACTCTATGACATGTACCGATAATTTTAGACAGTATGAATTTTTTGTGCAAGAAACAGAATGCAAGTTTGGTATCGATTTTCCATGTGGTATCAATACCACTTAAAGAAAATATCGATGCCCTAGGGTGTAACACCTTAAAACCCAGCCTAGAAGTTTAGACCGAATCTCGGAGGTTACATTGATCACCGCAGTGATTGTAGAAAGTTTTTACAAAACGAGTTGTTTTAGACTTTTTCAGAAAACTGTTGCTTTGATCGAGCTCAATCATTTAACAAAATATGCCGAAATCAAAACGATAATTAGGATACGATGAAACATGTTCAAAAATAAAATCCCCAATTTCCAAACTTCAGTACTAATAAAACTTACGTGTATATGACACAAAATTTGTACCACAGTTTTCAAAACAGTACTTATAGTCCAAAACCATTTATTTAAACTCAGAATTAAAGAAATACTTTATTAGCATGTTTAAAAACATATCACTCCGAGACTTCTGGTATGTCGAGTCTAGCTTCAGATTACGAGAGTACCTAAAAGGGAGGAAACTAAGGGGTGAGCTACACGAACTCAGTGTGAGTCCGATATGTAACAGGCGACCAAGTTACAAAACAAAATTTCAAACAGCAGTTCAATAACGGAATGTACTTACAATGCAACTACAAACTGGAATGCCACACATGGAATCAATGTCCCAATCATAACTAACAATCAAAGTACATCATATCATTGTAAATGTATCTTTCAGACAAATAGATGCTCGCGTAACCAGAAGTATGTGATGATGCAAAATAGATTAAAAAAACAACCCAATCCACCAACTGAACACCACTCCGTCCCCACACCACAAATTAGCTAGAGAAAGCCCAACCAACCATGCGTACCATATAGGACCTCGAAAGACCCATCCAACTTGACACGCCACAAATGTGGAACTAAGCCACGTAAAGAACAATATGTAGCTGGGTTGCCATATGTATCGTAGTATGCAGTAAACCACTATACAGACGTGTTGCAGTTGAAGCTACCAAATCAGATCAGACTTCCTTCTCTTCACAAAAAAAACCCCAATTTTATGCATGTGAATGAATGCACATCAAGCATAATTGATCTCACAGATACATAAACTCATATTCAGATGGTCATTTATAGAATTTCCATGCGAATGCAAAATGCACACCATTTAGAATCAGACATACATAAACAAAGTACAGAATCAGAAATGCTTTTACATATACACAGGCTCAATAACAAATTACCTCAAGTCCTATCACCGGACAAGGTTTCAATTCACAAGCACATTAAAAACACACTTGAACAACTCGAAATTTTAACACTACATTTACGAATAAACACATGACTCTAAGCCGTATAGGAGTCCTTAATACTTATACAGAGGCCCCAATAACCATTGGACGACACAAGAAACATAATGGATTAAGTTATGCTACAAATAAAAAATTGCGAAACAGGGCCACATGGCCGTGTGGAAGTGCCTAGGTCGTGTAGGGATCAACATGCCCATGTGAGGGAGGCACACACTCATGTGAGGGAGGCACACGACCGTGTGTAGGT